>NC_045437.1:152175332-152264787 GCF_002776525.5 Piliocolobus tephrosceles
GTGAGCTGAGATTGTGCCATTGCACTCCAGCCTGGGCAACAAGAGCAAAACTCCATCTCGAAAAAAAAAAGAAATGCCACTTTTATAATTTGTAAAATGGAAGTAATACTGTCTACCTCCTGGACTTGTTTCAAGGGTTAAATGAAATAATGTGGGTCAGATACACATTAGTGCACCTTAACAGAAGGTCAGGTATACAGTAGTGACTATTACTATGAGTATTTTTAGGGCCCATTTAAACTAAAGTCTTAGTTTGGTGCAGTCATTTTTGCTGGTTCATAAAAGATAATAAGATTGGATTCTACAAGCTTTCTCAGAAAATAAGTGGTGTGTTTGAGCCCTTAGTTTTTCTTTCACATCGTTTTTTTCTTGCTTGTTTAAGTTTTAAGTACTTAATATAGAAAATTAGAAATTTGAGAGTCAGGTAAAGGAGCAAGGAAAAGTCTCCTAAAGACCTACTGTCTAGAAAACTGTGTCTTAAACTTTTCTGAATCATAGACACCTGTAAGAATCTGATAAAAATGACCTGTCATCCCCTTAGAAAAAGTGAACTTTTGCACATATAGAAAAATATTTTCTTACAATTCCAGGAGTTTCCATTTATTTACCCCAAAGTTACAAAACCCTAACCTGACTTTCAACCACAAATTCCACAGGCAGAAAGCAGTCAGCCCAGGCTCTGATTTACACTGCTGTGAGGGCTTCTGAATCCCTTGGTTCTTACAGTCCGGCTGCTCTATGTTTTTAGTCTTATTTTTTGAGGGCTAACTCCTTAAAAAAAGAATTGGCTGTCTTTGATTATCTTTTGCAGTATAATTACCAACTGGACCCTCATCAATGAACTTTTTAATAGCTTAACTTCTGATTTCCTTGTGTATGCATGTTTTTGTTTGTGTGTCTCAATAAACTCAAGAGAGAGATTGTGGAGCCTGTCTTATGGGTGGAGGAGGAATATATTATTTTTCCTGTTTTTCTTTACCTGTTCGTTCTGCCCCAGGGCACTGTGCTGAGGCCTTTCACGGGCTTCCACTGGCAGTCAGAGAAGAGAGACCAGGGTAGAGGGTCTCAGGTCCACCTGATCTGGCAGTTAAGGGAGCAGGCAGGGTTTGGAATGTCTCCCTCGTTACTTTCCTCTCCGTTCCAAAGTCATTCAGCTCTAGAACTGTGTCAGGATGGGACTCTGGATTGGTGGAGGAATCATGTGCAGTCCGTGCAGCTTGGAGGTGGGTGTCTGCAGCCCACATGCTGTACTGTACTTTATTTTCTTGGCTCTGGTGTATGAATTCCACAGAGAGAAAACAACCACCCAGGCTCTGTTTTCACACTCACATTAAGGCTTCTGGATCTCTTGTTTCTTGCAGTCAGGTTACCCTTTATTTCAGTCTACAAAGACACGTGTTGCCTGTCTTTCCTGAAGTCAGCAGCCCTTGTTGAATGGGCCTGGCTTTAGATAAACCCATGTGTTGTATATAGAGTGCAGGCTGAAGGCAAGGGGCCTCAGGACTGTGGAAATGTGGTGCTGCTATTGCTGTTATTTACAGCCCTGCCTTCTCTCTTTCTTGGCTTATTATCAGGGCCTCCAGCTGTTCTCCCTGCATGTAATCTAGCTTCTACCCTGCATCCAAAATTTCATTCAAAAATGCCCATCTGCTGATGTCATTTCCCTGTTGAAAACTTGTCAATGGTGCTACACCTGGGATAAAGTCCCAGATTATTTACGTGACTTACAGGGCTTTTCAGGTCCTGGCCCTATCTACCTCTCCAGCTTTCTTCTTCTCACTGTTACTCCATGTACCAGCCACACCAACCTCTTGCCATTTTACCAAAATTTATTCTTTTGGTACTTTCCTCTCTTTGCACGAATGGATTCCAGATTCAGCTCATCCTTCCTCACCTTTGCTGCCTGTAGAACTCTTCCTCATCCTCTAATGCCTCACTCAAATGTGACCTCTTAATAGGATGCCTGACTGGAGTTCCCAGGAGAGATTTGTTGCTCCCTCCTCTGTGTTCTTGGGATTTAGTATAGCATAGTGGTTACAAGTATGGACTCTTGAGTCAGACTCCCTGGGTTTCAACCCAACTTGGCCTTTCCTAGGTGTGTGACTGTGGGCAAAATGAATTACCTACCCTCCTGTGCTCAGTTTCTTCATCTGTAAAATTGTGATAATAGTAATAAACCTCATAGGTTGTTGCGAGGATTAAAAGACTTTAAAGTGCTTAACACAGTGTATGACCATAGTTAGCTCTCAGGAAAGGTTACTTATTATTGTTGTTATCACAATACTTTCTATATAACTCTATCTACTAAGCTGTTATCACCTCTGTTTATAAACACTTTTATGTATCTGCCTTACTTGTGTCCCTTAAGGACTTGTGTTCCTTAAGGACAGGTGCATATCTTGTTCACTTTGTCTGGCCTTGTATATGGAAGTTTACAGTAAATGTTGGTTAAATGAGTGATTGCACACAGATTTTCCTTCAGAATGGAAGTGGGCAATAGATAGAGTAAGGAATACTTAAGGCTGGGTTTGTAGGTGATCACACATCCAAAGTTGATGTGACTTTGATATTATCTGGTTTATCCTCTTCTGTGCCTGAATCCCTTCTGCTGCCTCCTGGAGCCCAGGTAGTGCTTTTATGTTTCCAAGACGGGGCAGGAGGCCATGTGGAAGGTAAACATATCCCAGGCACCACATTTATGACCTTTTTGTTTTTGTTGTAAACTCTAGGTGACATGTCTGAGAGTAAAGCCAAAAAGATAGAAATCAAGGACGTGGATGGGCAGACACTGAGTAAGCTGATTGACTACATCTATACTGCTGAAATCGAGGTGACCGAAGAGAATGTCCAGGTAAACTCAGGCTCACTAATAGCTCAGTGTATTGCACACTCAGGACCCACCGTTTTACAGTGTTATTTTATTTAACCCTCACAACAATTCAGTTGGTTACTGAAGAGGAAACTAAAGCTCCAGGGAGGTCAGGTGACCTGCCCTGGGCCACATGGCCAGGAGGTGGGCCAACTGGTCCTCAAACTCACACCTTCCTGGCTTGGGCACCCATGCTCTTAGCCACTAGGCCGTGATATCCCTGAATGTGCCTGGACCCCGGGAGTAGAAAGTCTTTAACTCACGTCTGTTCAAAATCTTGTGAAGGAAAAGCTGGGAGCTTGGGTGACTCCTCTTCTCCCCAGGTCATCATCTCATCTCAGAATTCAAACAGCTCAATAACTTTTGGGTGCGAACAGTAAATGCAAAGTAATTTGGTATAAAATGAGTAGAGGGGAGGTAATAGAATTCTATAATTGGGACCAGCTCTCTTTGCTCTTTTCATCATGTATTTATTTAATAACTTTTTTTTCCTGTAAAATACAAAGTGCTTACAAATTTGGATAATTAGAAGATATTCTACTCTGGATCCTTATTGCCTGGTTAGGATTAAGAGGTACATAAAGCAAGGACATAATGTTCACTGTTTGGAGGTCCTGAGTCCAGAGGCTTCTGTCTTATGAGGTTGGGTTACGTCACCCTCCCAGCATGTGGATGCTTTCACCAAACTGAAATTATCTGAACCTCATTGTTTAGGGACTTTTAACCTCTTCACTTTAAACTGTGGTTAGGTCAAGGGTGATGTTGGAGAAAAAACAAAAAAGATTAGGAAGGGGCTGGGCATGGTGGCTCACACCTATAATCCCAGTGCTTTGGGAAGCTGAGGCAGGCAGATCACCTGAGGTCAGGAGTTTGAAACCAGCCTGGCCAGCATGGTGAAACCCCATCTCTACTGAAAATACAAAAACTAGCCGGGTGTGGTGGCAGGTACCTGTAATTCCAGCTACTTGAGAGGCTGAGGCAGGAGAATCACTTGAACCTGGGAGGCGGAGGTTGCAGTGAGCCGAGATTGCACCACTGCACTCTAACCTGGGTGACAGAGCGAGACTCTGTCTCTGGAAAAAAAAAAAAAAAAGGATTGGGAAGAAGAGAGTTTGGATCAAAATGTGGATTCTTCTCCATGCTGTTATGTATCTGCTAAGGCGGTTGCTCACAGGTTGTCTGTGAAGACGGGAGGTATTGAGGATTTGGTGCACTGAGGAGATGATCACGGAGGCACTGGGGCTTTCCTGAAAGCTTTAGAAACAAGGGTCAGAGATCTGGGACTTGGTTAAATGGCTGAGAGCTATACCCCGAGTCGCTTCCCAGCCACACGAACCTTGGAGAGACCCTGAATTCCCCTTCCATGGTAGAGGTACCAGCAGTCATAACTGACTGACTTTTATAAGCAAGCATATGCCCATCAATTCACATGCATTGTTCCATTCAATTTTTATAATCACCCATTGGACCATACCAATATGATCCCTCCTTTACAGCTGAAGAAACTGGTGTTCAAAGGAGTTAAATAACCTGCCATGGCCACATAGAGAGTAAGTGGTAGAGTTGGGAGCTGAAGTCAGTCCCCTCTGACTCACTGTGCTCTGTGGCTATGATGAATTCTAGTTTCTCATTAAATGAATGATCAGAACCTTGACTTTGGCTCATAATGATTTACAATAATAAAAACTAACATCAACTGAGCACTTCCTATGTACCAAGCACTGTGTTAACTGCTTTCAATTTTTCTCATTTGATCCTCATAACAAACCTTATTGTCCTCATTTTATTTTTGAGGAGACAGAGGCATTGAGAGGTTAAGTAATTTGTCCTCAGTTGCGTGGCTGGTAAGTGGAGGAGTCAAAATTCAAAATGACACTTAATCACAGTGCTGTTCTGTCAGCTTCCCTGTTCATCTATATACCCCCCCCCCCCACCTCTTTTCCTTTCTTTCTTTATGTGGCACTGATTCTGTGCCAGACCCACTGTGTGGTTGGGGCAGAGACCCTGGGTGGCCCTAAAACCTGGGCCCCCTGGTTGGTGCCCTCCCTCTGTGCATGGCCCTGCCTCCCTGCAATTCCAGGAGAAGGTGCTTTCTGAGGCAGGGCATTTCCTTTTGTTTTTGCTAAAGGAAGCAAACTCTGTGGCAGGATATCCTCTGCTATGTTTTCATGTTATCTGAGGGAGAAAAAAAAAAAACAAAACGGGGCCTGCACATGAAAAATGGAGGGGAAGCCATTGCAAGCTGAAGGGTAACCTGTAAACTCTTTGCCGGGGGCCATTTCAGGGCCTGTTTTCCAAGAACTGTAATGCTGAGGTGGCAAAAGGCAAGCTAGAAGATTTTTGAGTTAGGGTAAGCTTCCATCCTGATGGGTGGTTTTGGTCAACTACTCCTCTGATCTCAGCCTCCTCCCTCCAGGGACCAGGCGGTACTGCCTTAGTGATTCTATGAGGTTGATCTTGCTTCAGAGCTGAGGACCCATGCTTGGCCTCTTGTTCATAGTCTTTCCACTGCTGCTGCTTTGAAGGAGTAGAGTTTCAGGCAAGATAAAAGGAAGTCCTCTCAAAGTCCTGTTGATGTGAGGAGCGGGAACTGAAGATAGTCATTTCATGGATGTGTTTCTTTTTTCTTTCAGAGCCTCCGGGAATGTGTTTTGTACTTGTGTCTAGATCCCAGAACCCTATTGGATGGGGCCCTAATTTATCCCTGAGACCGAGTTTGAGCAGTGATACATCTTCTAGCCTCCAAGCCTTCCCTTCAGTATTCTGATTTCCTTGACTTTTTTTTCCATACCTTTCTGTATGAAGCAAGTAGAAGGAAGAAAAGGGCCTTTGACTCTAAGCTAGTCTCATAGTCAAAGAGAGGGAAAGAGCAATTAGAGAAACCAGAAGCCTAATTCATTTTAGGAAGTCAGTTTGGGAAGGCTTTTGGGTAGGAGAGGACTCAAACAGGATAAGGGGTGTGGAGAGGTAAAAAGCCTTATAGTTTTTGCCTACTAAGTAGGTATTGTGAACAGTAGGGAAGTTGAAAGCTATGTGGATAGCTCTATCCAGGGAGGTTTTAAAAATTGAAATTGTAACCTAAGGAGTATATTCAGGAAATATTTGTTATTTCATTTCTCTGGCTGGTTGTCATGAGCTTGAGAATTTAAGCACCACACTGTGCTGCTGTCTCCTTGGAAGAGGGGAAGGGGGAAGGGACTGTGTGTCACTGACATGATCTTGTGTATGTGTATAGGGTGGAGGAGCTCACTGGAATGCAGTCTGGGGGCAGACTGGACTCTCAGAAATTCTCTTGGGTGGTGGGTGATGGGGAGAGGGTTGCTGTTGAATTCCTGCCTCTTCTCACATCTGGCCCTTTTGGAATTTACCACACCTCTGAGCAGGGTGTGTGCTGGCCAACATTTGATGGCTTCCTCTCCCTCCGGGGCTTCTTAGGGTCACTGGTTAGAGGTTACTTCTCCCTAGGATGAACACCCATCCTAGTTTGCCCAGAAGTGAGAGGCCTTCTGGAATGGGGACTTTCAGCAGTAAAAATGGCGAAATCCCAGGTAAATCAGCATGATTGGTCAACCTGTGGCCTTAACTCCAGTCTTAACTCCAGCTGATACTGGCCAGGGGGCATCATGGAGGTCATTTGGAGACTGGGAGCAGAACTTTTTATTCCTGGTGTGCATTCAGCAAGAATGGTTAATGGATCTCCATTTGACTAGCAGGCAGAGACTAATCTGGTCCTGGAATCTGTTCGGCCAGGCTGAGCAAGCTCACAGGTTAATTGAGTTTCCCAGTTTATGTCTGCTTAGTGGGGATGGTGGCTGCTTAGTGGGGAGAGAGTTCAGGTGGTTAGATTTGGATCCTACCTGTGTTCATTTATAGTCCAAAACTTTCAGAAGAGGGTGATTTTATCTTTTTCTTTCTCAGGAATGTATTAGTGGTTCAGAAAATATCACAGACATGGTGTTAATTTACTGTTTTCCTACTGGGGATATAGGATAGTGGAAGAGAGGGTGGAGGAAGGGAAAAGGAGCACATTTTCTAGAACTCAGCTGTCGTGAGAGAGAAGTGTAAGCCTGTGGGTAGGAGCAGCTTTCCTTGTTGAGCGTAGGCATTTGGCTCAGGAGTTCGAGCACTGATAGTGGAGGCTCTTGGTGGTTATTGTCTGTGGGCAGGGATAATGAAGGGTGACTGACTGTCCCACTTTTAGCCCTGAAAGGCCTGGGAAACCCCCCAGTCCTGGAAAAACTAGGACTGTTGGTAACCCCAGTGGAGGGACAAAGCCCCCAAATGGGCAGTGGGGCAGAGTTTTTGGCCTGAGTACATAAAAGTGATGAGAGTCAGAGCTGAGGACTCAGAGCTGTCTTGGGAGAAAGTCAGAGTCCAGAATTTAAATCACTTAAAAAAAAAAGAAGTCTTTTTTAAGTGTCCTGAATCAAGAAAACAAATGCATCTGCAGCCCATATCTTCCTGGGCAAGTCCTTGTGGATGGGAACAGCTAGAGTGTAGCTGGCTCAGTCACTGTCTCAGAGCCGGGGCAGCAGCTAAGAGCAACGGACTGGGGCAAGGGGATTATTTTGGGGTGAAGTGGATGCCGGGGTCTGCAAGATAGGCAGCCTTAAATCAAGCTATTCTGCAGTGTGTTTTTAAAATAAATTTCTTTTTGGAAAATCATTCTCAGACTATCTGCTGCTTCCATAGGTGAAGGTCAGGGTAGCAGAGCTGAAGTGGGACAGGACTTTGGCCTTTTGTCCTGTATGTTTGACCAAGAGGCAGGCTTCAGCAGCTGAGGGAAAGTCCTAGGGAAACTTGACAGAGGTTGGCTGTCTGAGCACCCAGCGGGCCTGCTCAAGCCAGTCTTCCCTGACCCTTAGGAAAAACATATGCACATATACCTGAGCAAGAACTATTTCTGTCTTCCAGCATATAGTATAAGTAGTCATGTGTCCTGTGACCTTTTAAATGGAAACTTAGCCATCCTTTCTCTAAGAATGTACCCAAAGATGTTCTTTGCTTTGTATCTGTTCGATGGGAGAATAAAGTGTCGTTGCTTGAGTCCTGAGGGATTTGGGATGAATCTTGTTGCAGTAGACTCTAAGCTCCAGGAGAATAGGATCTGGTTTCTCTTGCTTACCCCTGAATCCCAGAGCCTAAACTAGTGCCTGACACATAGATGTTCAGTAATTAATAATTCATTAAGTACCTTTCTGAATGAGGACAGTACACTGAAGGTTGTGGGGCAGTGGCTCTCAAATGTGGCGGTACATTAGAAGCACCTGGGGAGCTTTAAAAACCATCTTAATGTCCAGGCCACACTCCATACCTATTAAGTTAGATTCTTTTAGGGCAAGACCCAGGCATCAGTAGTTTTAAAACTCTTAAGGTAATTCCAGTTTTCAGCCCAGCATGAGAACCATTGTGTGTGTGTGTGTGTGTGTGTGTGTGTGTAGAGTTTTGTTACTCAGAGTGTGGTTTGTGGACCAGCAACTGCAAGCATCGCTTGGGTTCTTATTAGAAATGCAGGCTCTCAGATCCCATCCTAGACCTAATGAGTTAGAATCTGTATTTTAGTGAGATCCCTAGGGAATTAAAGACTGGGAAGCATGGCTGTAGGGATACAGAGAATCTGCTGGTGTTTAGGGTCCGTGAAGTGCAGAGTAGTGGGAAATAAGGCTGGAAAGCAGGCTAGGAAGTTTGGACTTATTGGGCAGGCAGTGGAGAGCCATGAAAAGATCTTGAGCATGAAAGTGATATGATAGGAAAAGGGGGATGAGTCCCTACCAGTAGGATCCAATGTCTGAGAATGTCACCTTCTCTTGCAGGTGCTGCTTCCGGCAGCCAGCTTGCTGCAGCTCATGGATGTTCGGCAGAACTGCTGTGACTTCCTGCAGTCTCAGTTGCATCCCACCAATTGCCTGGGCATCCGTGCATTTGCAGATGTGCACACCTGCACTGACCTTCTGCAGCAGGCCAATGCCTACGCAGGTAAGGGGGAGCCGGACTGCTGCACCTCCTCCGAGTTTGTGGATCCAATCACCTGGTCTTCTGCACACTCCTCAAAGATTATGAGAAGTGGTCTCTGCTGTGAAGCAGCTATGATTTAGGTAGGGATACAGGTGGAAAGATAATTAATGATAGGAGAATTTAGCTCATTGCCAAGTGGAAAATGATTGATTGCCAAGGGGGTGGTACAGACGGTAATTTTCACTTGAATAGAGGAAGGAGATCCAAGAAGACTTGGGGGGTGGGGAGAGCAAACTGAGCTAGGTCTTGAGCTAGGTCTTGTTATTATTAAGAAAACGTTTGTTTTTTTCTGAGTGTTCCATGAACATTCTTTTAAAAGTCACGTACTGGCTGGGCACGGTGGCTCACGCCTGTAATCCCAGCACTTTGGGAGGCCGAGGAAGGCGGATCACAAGGTCAGGAGATCGAGACTGTCCTGGCTAACATGGTGAAACCCCCATCTCTATTAAAAATACAAAAAAAAAAAAAATTAGCTGGGCGTGGTGGCGGGCACCTGTAGTCCCAGCTACTTGGGAGGCTGAGGCGGGAGAATGACGTGAACCCAGGAGGCAGAGCTTGCAGTGAGCCGAGACTGCGCCACTGCACTCCAGCCTAGGCGACAGAACGAGACTGTGTCTTAAAAAAAAAAAAAAGTCACATAGTATTGCAGGGCTTATAATGATGAGGAGTGCCCTGCTCCACCTTTCCACACCAAGTCTTGTACTCCAGAGCCACTGACTTTCAATCCTTAACGAATTAAAATCCTGGTTCTGATCCAGCTAAAAGCTACTTCATCTACTACTCACCTCCATTTATCAAAATAATATGTATAACTGCTATTCTTTGATTTATTAGTTTTAGATATTATTTGTTGACTTCTCCAGAAGAATAAGATTGAGCTTTCACAGACTTTCCCCTTATACACATGCAGCCATCCCCGTCTTTATTGTCCAAATATAATTTCCACAACTGAACTAAGTCATCTATTACATTTATAGTGTTTTTTAAATCAGAAAACTTTAATCAGAAGGGCAGTTAATAATTGTCTTTTTCTGTTGCATAGTGTATGGTTCTACCAGTACTTCTTGTTAGAACAGTCCTCAATACATCAGATAATCTGTTGGTTCACTTATTTTTCTTGGGGATGTTCTCTGTGCTAGAGTTTGTCATTCTATTTTAATGGGGTTTTGGGAGGGAGTAGAAATGAACATTTATATTCAGTCCACCATGTTTATTTAGCTAGCTGGAAAGAAATTTTCATTGCCACTTGTTCCAGCCTGAGGAAAGATGATGAATGACTAGGAAATAGGTCTGATCATTTAAATTGATAAATTCAGTCATGGCTACCTTCTTCCCCCTGCTCAAGCACTGTCATGGCTGCTATTCTGTTCAGTGTCTCCTGTTCAGTCAGTGTCTGGAAATTTGCTGAGGACCTACTGGCTGCCCACCTGCCAGCTAGCTACCTGTGCTGTGTTAGCCTCTTGGTCAACAAAGCAACAAGCATTTGCTCTGTTCCTTGGCATGCTTTTTCTCTCTGATTAAGTCCCTGACCCCAGGAGCCTGCAGAGACTCTCATGTCTCCCTGCAGCCTGTTTCTGAAGGCACAAGCAAGTCTTCTTTCTGAAGACTTGTAAAGATAGTCTTTATGTGATGATTTTTGTGAAGGACATTATCCAGTAGCCTCAATTCTGAGTCCTGCTGATTCTTTCTGGTTCTGAACCTTGACCCTTCTGCCTCTCTGCTGTTCCTGTGCTCTCTTTTCCCTGCATATTCTCCACTGCCTTTCCACCTTCGCTTAGGGAGCCCTGGGGAGGGCTCCCAGTGAAGCCTTTGAAGAGGTCACTTTCTAGATGGATGGATGTGCTAAGGCTTTGCTTTAGCTGGAGCCAAGCTCTTTGCTAAGGCAAACATTTTCTCTGCAGATTGTTTTCACAAATATTTGCTAGTGCAGTGGCAAAGGGGGAGTGCTTAGATGTCAGAAATTCTCTGTCTCCTTCTTCTGCATGTCTTCTTACCAGCCCTCTCCTTCCACATAGTGTGTGCATACATGTGTGTGCACACCTAGCACATATCCCACCCTAATTGGCTGGTATGGTTGTCTGAGGTTTGGGGAGTATACTGAATCTCCACCTTTTTTAAAATTTAAAATTACATTCTAGATTCAAGAGGTACTTGTACAGGTTTGTTACATTTGTATATTGTGTGATGCTGAGTTTTGGCTTCTGTTGATCCCATTACTTAGATGGTGAACATAGTACCCAATAGGAAATTTATCAGCCCTTGCCCCTACTCCTTTTGGAGTCCGCAGTGTCTGTTGTTCCCATCTTTATGTCCATGGGCACCTGGAGTTTAGTTCCCACTTACAAGTGAAAACATGATATTTGGTGTTCTGTTTCTGTGTTAATTAACTTAGGATAATGGCCTCCAGCTGTGTACATGTTCCTGCAAAGGACATGATTTTGTTCTTTTTTATGGCTGCATAGTATTCCATGGTGTGTATGTACCACATTTTCTTTATCCAATCCATTGTGGATGGGCACCTAGATTGATTGCATGTCTTTGCTATTGTGAATAGTGCTTAATGAACATATGTGTGCATGTGTCTTTTGGTAGAACAATTTATTCTCCTTTGGGTATATACCCAGTAATGGGGTTGCTGGGTCAAATGGTGGTTCTATTTTTAGTTCTTTGAGAAATCTCAAGACTGTTTTCCACAGTAGCTGAATTAATTTACATTCCCACTCGCAGTATATGAGCATTCCCTTTTCTCTGCAACCTTGCCGGCATCTATTGTTTTTTGACTTTTTAATAATAGCCATCCTGACTGGTGTGAGATGGTATCACTTGGTAGTTTTGATGTGCATTTCTCTAATGTAAATCCCCACCTTTAATAGGGCTCCCAAGGCTCTTCTGGCCTGTCTTTTCCCAACTTTCAACGTCTGTGTTTTCTCCCTTTGCCCCTTTCACTATATGATGATGAGACTCATCTGTGGGAGAGTGCAGCAGATGCAGCTAGGAACACATCCATCCTTCTGGTGTTCCTTGGTCCTGTTGCTGTCATAGTGATTTGAGTTCTGTCCGCATTATGGGTGTGTGTATGCAGACATCCTGATGAATTGTTCTTAGCCAGTGTTTATTGAGCTCTCCCTTTGGGTCGTACCCTATGCTAAGCATTTTATTGGCATCATCCCATTTAATGCATATGATAGCTGAGGAAACCAGGGCATAGAGAGGTGAAGTAATTTGTTGAGGTCACATTGTGACAGAAGGGACAGAAGGCAGGATTCAAGCCCAGGCAGTGCTGACTCCAGAGCCAGTGTTTATTACATTCTACAGCTTCTAGGCCCAGTTTGGACATAAGGACGCCCTGTGAATCAGTCACTGAGGAGTGCATGTGGCTAGAGTTGGCATTTTCCATCGAAAGCATGTTCCTGGAAGCCTGTGCAATGTAGTCACCAAATCCCAACAACCAGACAGTGTAGACAGACATCCAGCTGTCCGCTAGACACAGGGTATGTCGTCATCTTGGGATGGAGGAAGCACCATGTGGGTGCTTCTCTTCCCTGTCGGGTGACTTCCTCCCAGACACATGGAGCCTGTTCCCTCACTGCATGAGTGAGTAGGCCCTCCTACTTTCCCTGGCTGGGTCAGCATGATCTTCAGGCTGAGAGTCTCCTCCCTGTTATGTAGGCCTTCGTGGAGCCTGTGATCCTCTCCTGGGTGGCTTTCTCTGCAGCCCACTCTGCTCTGCACACTAGGGAGGCAATATTTTTAAAGTAGTATAATGCAGAAGATAAGGTCATGATGCAAAGATGTTAGAAGAAGGGAATGAAGGTTAGATTGTGCAGTATTTAGAGAAGAAGTAGAAAATGATTATCTATGCTTACACACTTGAACCCACCCGCTGATGTGGGCCTGCTTTTTTCCTTGTACCCCTGACTTTAGATGGAGCCTGGGGTTCTCTGCCATCGCTGCCTCTTGAGACAGACCTGTGATCTCACTCTACTGTAAGTGCAGGGGTGCAGGCACCCACTAGGGTCACACACAAGGGAAAGCATTGGTCTCTGTGGTCAGAGGCCTCCTTGGACCCAGGCCTTGAGTTAGAAGGTATTTCATGCCAACAAACTACAAGGAGACCTTTCAGATCAGAACTAGGAATCAGACCAGCTAACACTTTGGAGCTGAATAATCCTGAGCCTATTTTCTCCTCTCTATCCTGGGAGTAGCACATCCTATCCTGTTTCCAGGATCATCTGGGGAACAGGGGGAATAGGGAGGAGAGCATTCTATGGAAGTAGACACCACTGGGGCTGTGCTGTGGAGCCTCCCTCCCAGCCTCATCACCTGCAGTGAGGGAGCCTCAGAGTTGGGTCCAGGCAGGAGAGACAGGAATCCTCAGGTCACTGCTGTTGCAGACCACATGCACTTTGTGGGAGGAAGTATTTCCAGTACTTCTGGTTTTGGTTTCTCTTTATCTAGATGTCTACTGCAGGCAGGTATGTTCTGTGCAGCCTCCCCTACTCTTCCCAGTTTCTGGCTAGCTTTGCTTTGCCTTCACTTGTCTGTAGATTCCAGTTTTGCTGCTGAATCCTCTTTCTTTTCCCTCTCTAAAAAGCTCTCTTTTTCTCTTGTTGTTATTGCTATTTTAATAAAAACTCATCCCTGACTATTACAGAAAAAGCACACGGGTGGGAAGAATATACCACAATCCTACCCAGAGAGAACTGCCAGCAGCACCTTGATGTGTATCCTTCCAGATCTTTTTCATTGTATATGTATGCTTTCCAGTTTAAAAAAATTCTAGCCAGGTACAGTAGCAGGTGCCTGTAGTCCCAGCTACTTGGGAGGTTGAGGTTGATAGCTCAAGCTATCATGCATAGCTTGAGCCCAGGAATTTGAGTCCAGCCTGGGGAACATAGCAAGATACCCTATCTCTTAAAAAAACTTGTTAGCAGTATATTCTGAATGTCTTTCCATGTTAGCAGATACATTTCTATACCATTGTTTGAAAAATGTAGGTAATATATTCAATAAAAGCAATTTATACTCATGACCAAAAAATGCAAACAGTACATAGAGGTATAAAATGCAAAGCCAGTCTTCTCCCAGGCTGTCTCTCTGAAGTGGGGAGATCCTTGGTAACCCCACAGAATTTATATATTATGCTTTTTAACTTACACAAACAGAAGCACTCTGTGCTCATTGTACTTTTGTTTGACAATACAAATCTTGCAATTATTTCCAGACCCTTGTGTATGGCATGGCTATATCTTATTCTTTTAACCTGCTGCATCACATGGATGGAGTATAATTTATTTAGCCAGTCTTCTATTGATGGACATTAATGTTTCCAGTTTTTTCTTTCATTTAAAATGCTTCAGCGAGAATTCTTACACATAATATTTTGGAGTATACTTGCTAGTATACCTGTAGGTTACAATCTTAGTAGCATAATTGCTGGATCAAAGAGAGTATACATTAAAAATTTTTTTGATAGATTTTGCCAACTTACTCTCTAAGCAAATGTGACTTTATTTTAAAGCCAGTTCTTGTCTTCTGATAGGTCCTTGGCTTTTCCAGGGAGAGCACAACTTTGTGGGGGCTGAAGCTTCATCTCTATGTCCAGCTGCCTATTTCGTTTCCTGTTTGGAAAGGCCCGGTCTCTTCCTGCTGTGGCAGTCCCTCCTGCTTCCTCTGGATTCAGTTTCCCCCTCAGGGAAGTCCCCCAGATCTTTGCTATGATATATGTTATTCTGTGGTAGGGAGGGTAGGTCCTGCATTTAGAAGCTGACTGCTCAGACTCTTGCCTCAGCTAATGGCTTCACAGTCTTCCTGGGCAGCTAGTAGCTGGGAAGTGGACCCCAGTGTCTTTCACAGCCTGTTTCTTATACCTCATTATTGTTGTTTCCAGGGACTGCTTAATCTTTAACCTCAGAGGCCAGGGCTTAGGTTTATGGGGACTTTGTTGTTTGGTAATTGGACAGCCATGCACTGGGCCATCAGCAGAGCTGTTTGGGAGGGATGTTAATGGGACTTCATTAATGAAGTAGCAATTAAAATTCTTTGGACATGTTGTTTACATCAGGCTGCCAAAGCTAAGCGAAAACCTCCAGCCATGGGATGGAAAAGCCATTGGATTTCACGTGCTCATGGAGAGAAATGGCCTTTTTTTGATTGATTGAGTCATTTGAGATCATGGAATGAAGTAATTAAATTAAGGGCAGCAGAAAAATTTGGAAAAGCATTAAAAAACATAAATCTCTGACTCAGTGAGAGTCCTCTTCTAAAATTGCTGCTGCTAACTTGTCACCATGAAATAATGATGATGATAATGATGGGTATTTCTATCAGTTTTGAACACTTGCTAGGTGCCAGGAATGGTGCTACATGATTCATAGGCATGGCCTCATTTTGTTCACTTAAGTATAAGAGATAGTTATTATTTTCTCAGCTTATAGGTGAAGAAACTGAAACCCCAGAGAGGTTTAGTAACTTGTCTAAGATCATATATTAACAGCTTGTAAGTGGCAGAGCCAGAGGGAGGCCAGCTGACTGCAGAGGTCTGCGTCCTAAGCCCCGCTACTTATTTCTCACCCACCCAGACCAGCCCAGCCTATTTTCCATGATGGTTGCCTCACTCCTGCCTCTCTTGGATTTTCTGCATCTAATTTGAAGGTGGCAAATGAGGCAGTAGTGCAGACACAGATAGGTTTCGTTGCTTGCTCTTTGTTAGGATTTTAGGAAACTTCCCTTGTTCCATTTTCTGGGTTATGGGGAACCTCACTGTTGAATCAGTAGCACTGTTATGGCCCTTGGCTGTGTGTGTGCGTGTGTGTGTGTGTGTGTGTGTGTGTGTGTGAGAGAGAGAAGAGAGAGAGAGAGAGAGAGAGAGAAAGAGAGGAGAAAGAGGACAACACATAATATTTCTGGAGTAAGGCAACATGGAAAGAGAGCTTATTTCCTGCCTTCCCAGGGAGTGTGGAGGTAATAATATTTAGAGTCTGAGGGCTGGTGGTCATGACCCTTCTGAGAAGAGATCAAGGTAGGTCTCTGTTACTTCCCTGTGGGAGCTGAGCCTTTTCCCTAGAGCAGAGAAACTGTGAGCCTGGAAAGCTAAATATTGATTCAAGAAAGTTTGCCTCTGGCCTCTAAAAACAGAATAATAAGGGGCAGAAGAGAGGGTTTTAAGGCAGTTCTGTGGTTTTATTTTTTCACCCTGCCAAAATGTTTCCATTTTGTTTGTGTGTCCACCTGTGTCAGCCAGTCTGTCCTGAGGGTGTGACCTGTGGTTCAGTTCAGAGGCACTCACACCTGTTCCCTGGGGCTGCTGGCTCTGGGAATTATGGCTCTTATGGGGTTTATTTCATCTGTACAGGTCAAGGAAGTCACAGATGGGTCATCATTCCGTTTGTTCTAAGCTTGTAGGTTAGATGAACCAGATCAAAGGTTTAGGTTTATTTCTTTCCATGAAGAGAGAGGAATAGTCCTGGGGCTAGCTTGAGAGGTTGCCTGAGCCCTAGGCAGTCTTGAAGAACAGTCAGGAAAGTGCAGTAATAATTTTAGAGCTCAATATATACAGATATTAGCTGGAAACTGAGAATTCAGCTTCAAATAACACAGACTTGGTCCCTGACCTCATGGGGCTCCCAGTCCCAATAGAATAGAAAGATTCATGTAATAAAGCAGGGTGATTAGGGATATGATTGTTATTTCTTGTCTGAGGGGGTTTGGGAACCCCAAAGACTACCATTTCCTCTGGCCTAGTGGATGGAGGGATTAGGGAAATATCTTAATTCCGGGGTTAGGTCTAAGATTTGAACCCAGAACTGACTCCAAAATGCCAAGAAGTTAGGAATTTAGGGACTAAGATTATTCTATTTTTTCCCCCAAAAAAGGTTTTTAGATGCATATCCTCTGTCTATGCCTCTCTCTGTCTCTTTCTATGTCCAGTACCCTGAGAGGAATTCTTAAGGTTTTCTGATGTTTGTGTTGAATTTTACCCCAGTGGACTGCTCAGGATTGGTGTTTATCTTGGTACCTAAGATACTCATCAGAATATTTGTTATTACAGTTGGGCAGTCTTGGTTTCAAAACCTGGCTCTACCAGGTTTACTGTTCTGTAAACCTAAGCACATGTCTTAGACTTTCTCAGCTTCTGTTTCTCCATCTGTAAAATGGGGATGTTGATACTCACTTTAGTAGGGCTTTTGTGGGGATTGAGAGACATAATATATGTAAAATGCTTAGAATGGTGTTAGCTAGTATTAGGAAATGGCCTCAACTTTCTCCGAGATGCAACTGTATCCCCAGAGAAAGCCCTTGCCTGGGAATGTATCACCCAAATTTTATCATCCTTTTAACATTGGGAAGATATGTTTGTGTTGCTTGGATGGGGAAAAGACTGAAAGTTATATGGTGCCTCTTCTTCTTCTCCATAATTTCCCATCCACATGGACAGGAACATACTCATTGTGTTTTACCAAGCAGGACATGGAACTTAAACAATATTTGTTACTTATAGTAAAGCCTGGTTAACTAGGACTCTTAACCAGAATCCTTAATTAACTGACTTATTTTTCTCTGTGTCCACTCCTCTTTAAGAAAAAGATGCGAAACGATAAGAAAAGTTAGTTATTATTGGAGAGTTACCCTTCAAGGGCTAGCCCATGGTTAAAAGGTACTATGCCCCCGGCACATGGATCCTTCCCCCAGAATCTAGCCTTGTCTGCCTCTCCGTTGCATCTCCAAAAGCCGGGCAGAGCTCCTCATACTTAGGGAGTGCTCAGCAAACCTTTGTTGGACGAATGAAGACATCACCTAGGTTCTAGCTAGACTTCACTATTACTGTTCTTTACACATGCTCCGAATTTTCCTGTTCTCTGTCTTTGTTTGTACTGAAAGTACCTCTCTCAGTCATGTGAGAGGTAGACTTTGGGATGGAGTTATTGGTGCCTTGTCTTGTCCTGCTTGTGAGGCAGTAGGCTGCTTGTAGACATCAGTTCTAGTTTCTTCATTTTTGAAGAAATGCTGCATTTGATACATCATACATTATGAGTTATCTAGCACCTGCAATGGACTCAGTAAATGTGAGTTACATCTATTTCTTTATTTAATGCCCATATCACCTTTATGAGATATGTACTATTATTATTTCCATTTAATATATGGGAAACCTGCAGCCTCAAGGAACTGAATAACCTATATCACTGGACAGTTTGCTGAATTCGATAGAATTAAATTTGGTCTCTAAGATCTTGCAGGTGCACAGCCTTGCCTATAGGACCTGCAGTCCCAAAGGATGTGTTACCCTTTTTTTTTTTTTTTTTAATAGAGAGGGGGCCTCACTTTATTGACCAGGCCTGTCTTGAACCCCTGGCCTCAAATGATCTTTCTGCACAGGCTTCTAAAGTGTTAGGATTATAGGTGTGAGCCACTGTGCCTGGCTCCAAGGGATATCTTGATTATACAGAAAATCTTTTCTGTTAAAGAGTGGTGCTGCTGGCCACAGTGGCTCACACCTGTAATCTCAGCACTTTGGGAGACTGAGGCGGGTGGATCATCTGAGGTCAGGAGTTCGAGACCAGTCTGACCAACATGGTGAAACCTTGTCTCTACTAAAAATACAAAAGATCAGCTGGACGTGGTTGTGGACGCCTGTAATCTCAGCTACTCGGGAGGCTGGGAGGCGGAGGTTGCGGTGAGTCAAGATTGTGCCATTGCATTCCACCCTGGGCAACGAGCGAAACTCCATCTCAAAAAAAAAAAAAAATGTGTTATTGCTCACAGAACTGGACTTTGGAAAGTGGGAACACAGGCTGATAATATTCATCCTTCATAAAATGGATGGCAAAGCCTGGGAAGAAGTGACTATAAGACATGAGCCCAGGTGTTCTGATCCTTTAGCCAAGGCTCTTTACTACATTCTCCATTAATACATTAAAAGCAAAGCAAAGCAAAACAAAACAAAAAACCCAAATAATTGTTCAAAATAGAAGATGATTCAGGAAGGTATCTTCTGGGAGCAACGTGTGTTCTTTCCAGGAAGCAGCTGTGGAGAGGGCTGACTGGAATACAAAGTCTTCTGGGGAAATCCTATTTCCCAGGAAATGGAGTTAGCTGGAGCATCCTGTTTCTGTCTTTTCTATCCTGTTGTTTCTTGAGTGTTGCTAACAGAGAGGGGACCCTAGTTCAAAGACTTTGGGGGTTACCCCTGTCTCCTCAGACTAAATGGAAAAGGGAAGGCATTTTCCTCTTTGATCCCTTTCTTTGTCTCTTTCCGCTTATGCCCTACAAACCTCACAGATCCCTGGGTGCCAGCCCTGGGTGAGAAGCTGCTGCCTGCTATTTCTCTTGTTGCCCCCTCCCCACTAGATACTGCTTCCTGGGAGGATTTCTGAATGGGATTTCAATGGAAGGTTCCAGATGGGCAGAGAAGCGGCCCACTTCAGAAAGAAGGGGTTTAGATTCAAACCTTGCAGCAGGGGAGGGACAGAGAGATGGAGGTGGGGTGCTGACTACTTTCTGTCTTGATTTATCTCTGAGGATTTCTAATTTGTTCCCCATATCACCTAGAATATACATTACTGCACTTCTTTTATCTTCCCTTTTAAAATCTAAGCCTATCTACAGCCTTATGAGCTCTAAGGAAATTTTTATTTTACAGCATAGAATTTTACTTTCTTACCTCCTCTTGTTCTTTTCCCTTCTCCAGCTGTCAGGTTTTTGGTCAGCCAAAGATACATGTGGGAAGGCCAGATGTGGCTCTGGGCCAGAGATGTTGGTGCTGGTTTGAGGGACTCTCCTTAGAACCTTGTGGTCCTGCTGAGCTCAGCTGTGGCTGGTCCAGAGAGCCTCAATGTCCTGTGCTTGCTCATGGTGTGGTGGCTTGTGTGGTGACTGCTTTTTCTATCTGCTGTTTCTTGGGTGTGACCAATTGACAGGGGACTGTGGTTCAAAGACTTCTTGGATCAGAAAGGGAATGGAGGGAGGATCCAGTACTTTCCCAGCCTCCAGCCCAAGAATAAATTCTTACCATCCAAAGAAGATTGCTCTCTTGCTTTTATTTTAAGATCTTTAGCAATGAACACTTAAAAAATAATACCATCGAGTCTTAAATATTTCCATAATTAAGAAGGTTTTTTGAATGTTTCACTTAAAAATTAAAGGCTTTTTTTTGTATTGATATACAGAGAAGCAAAGACCAGCTTCTTACCATGTTGATGTTGACAGTTGGTTCCCTTCATAAAGAAACTGACTTTCAGATTTGTCTTGTTATGTGTAAACATTTCTGAGTTTCAAGATGGACAACCTTTAGTTGTGACCATGGTAATATCAATAGGCTGGTGTGGAGCAAGTGGGGAGCCCTTTTTGTCCAGTAGAAGATGGAAAATATTGTTTATAACTCAGTATTTGAGAGTAAACTATTCACATTTAGGGAATCTGGCTGAAGGTAGAAATTTGTGTGAGAATTCTTTGGGTCTGAAATTATTTCAATATAAAAAGTTAAAAATGATTTTCACAAGAAATGATTTAAATCTTAAATTATTTGTTTGATTTTTATGAAGTTAATGAAGTCAGGTGCAGTGGCTTGTGTCTATAGTCCCAGCTATTCAGGAGGCTGAGGCAGGAGTATCACTTGAGCCTAGGAGATCACGACCAACCTGGGCAACATAGCAATGATGCCGTTGGCACAAAAACATAATCATAAATGGCAAAGCCAGGATTTGAACCTAGGCTCCTTCTTTCTGAAGTAGATGACATTTCAGTGAATATAATTCTCTAATAGCAGTATGATGACCTGGAAAAATGTCAGGGTGGGAATTGTTCCTGGCATTTCCCTTCTGTGGACCTCAGGCCTGTGGGTTTTATCTTATTCTAGTTGTCACCACATTCCCCTCTTACAGTTCCATAGGCCTGGCTCCGTCCGCTGTTCTAGGGGTGGTAGGGTCACCTTGTTGCCACCACACCTGGATGAATGCTTAATTGGTCCTCCTCATGAACCAGAGACTCACAATAGTAGGCTTGACTTTGGGCAAGAAAGAATGATCCCATCTTCTGACCTTCTAATGTAGACTTCCTATAAGAACCCCCAGAGATCTCTCAGACACACAACAGTTCTGACCCATTTTTGTTTGGCTGAGCTTCAGGGTGCACTGTCTGCAACTCCACCAGCTTGCACTCTGAGGGGAAATGAGCTCAATTATGGAGGCAGGTCCCAGTGAGGCTTTTCTGCAATGCTATTATTAATCTCATGGAGCATGGAAAAAATACAAACTCAGATCTGTCTGCCCCATTTTCGTCTGTGTTGATGTTCAGGACAGAGGATCATAGTGGATGCCATCACTGCTGAATTAAAAGGCAAGTTTCCCTCCAGCCATGATGTCTCTGTCTTTGTTTCACTCCGTTTCCCTCCATGGCCTCCCCGGCCCCCTCCAGGACTCTACTGTGAATCCCACAGATTGTCTTGGAAGGGCAGGAGTGTGTTATAACTTTGTTTTGTTCTGCTTTTTTTTTTGGAACAGAGCAGCACTTTCCAGAGGTGATGCTAGGAGAAGAATTTCTTAGCCTGAGTCTGGACCAGGTGTGCAGCTTGATATCCAGCGACAAGCTGACCGTTTCTTCAGAAGAGAAGGTATGATGTGGCTCATTGGGGAAACAGGAACCTCACTCGTCAGGTGGTCATGGGAAGGACTTGTGGTTTGGTGAGATCTTTTCTTTCTTTCTTTTATTTTTGAGATGGAGTCTCGCTCTGTCGCCCAGGCTGGAGTGCAATGGTGAGATCTTGGCTCACTGCAACCTCTGCCTCCCAGGTTCAAGTGATTCCCCTGCCTCAGCCTCCTGAGTAGCTGGGGTTATAGGCATCTGCCACCACACCCAGCTAATTTTTTGTATTTTCAGTAGAGACAGGGTTTCACCATGTTGACCAGACTGGTCTCAAACTCCTGACCTCAGGCAATCCGCCTGCCTTGGCCTCCCAAAATGCTGGGATTACAGGTGTGAGCCACTGCGCCCGGCCAATCTTTTGTTTTCTTTCAGAGAAAAACAACAGCTTTTTTTTTCTTTTAAATCCCTTAAAAAAAAAAAAAAAAAAAAGGCTTTCTGGCTCATGATGGCTACATTCTAGACTCTTTAGAGAAGAAATGACAGTGATGATGATGACGACAAAGCTGCCACTATTTACTGAACACTTACAGTTTGCCAAACACTGTGCTGAGTGCTTTATGTTCTTGGGCTCATTCCCTCTATGATAACCCGGTGAAGCAGGCATTGCTATTACAGAAGAGGAAGCAAATTCAGATTCCTCTTCTACCAGGAAAAATGTCTCTATGCTGGTAGATGTAGTCTGCTATAGTGAAAATAACATAAGCTTCGGTGTTGGCCAGCAGGGTCCAAATCTCAGCTCCAGTATTTACAAATTAGTTATGTGACCTTGGGTGAGGTACTTTGCCTCTTCTTTGTTTCCTCATTTTGTAAAGTGAGGATTATAGTATTAGGACATATTCCACAGGGCAATTAATTTGGATAATATATGTAAAATGCCTGGTATAGTCCTTGGTACCTAGTAGGTGTTCAATCAGTATTAGCCCAGTTTATTATTTACCCTGCACCTGGAATTAATCCCTTCCTCCTCTGTGTTTCAAGATAACACTCACCTTGTTCTCCTTTTCATTGTACATAGTTAATTCTGAGCTGATCCTCCTCCCACATTCAACTGAGTTCCTTGATGGTAGGGACTACATCTTATTCCTTTCTGTACCCTCAGAGATGCTCAATAAATGTTTTTTGAATGTCTTAGTTCACTCTTTGCATCCAAGCTTGAGGCTCTTTCTTGAGGGAATATTTCAGGAGAAACATTGACAAGAATTTTATATACGAGATGAAATTGTATTCGCATGTTCAGAGAATGGGGTAAAATTCACGAAACCCTGCCTGCCATCCTGGAGAAGTTTGATCAAGAAGAAAAACAGTCATTTGTTAAAACTGTGGGCTTCCCTGAGATTAGCAATGGATCTCCAGAAGGTAACTGGCACAATCAACTGGACTCTCCCTTAGGCTCAGGGAGGCCTCAGCTTCCTCGAATGCATATGTGCACATAGGACCCTTCCTGCCTTAAGGTCAGAAACCGAGAGGATGCCCTTCCTTCTTACCAAGCATATTCACTATCTGTTCTGATTTTGCTAGCAAATTGGCACAACTGGAAGGAATGAACCAGTCAGTTGATTGGCTATGTGAATGTTGAGACAGGTGGTCAATTTGGGGCCCCCTTGATTATGTTCTAAGTGTAGGGTGAGAAAATGGAAGCACTCATATAAACAGCAGAATTTGAATCATCCTGGGGTATGTGGGTTGAGAGTGGGGGACCCTGTTACTTTGAATTCATGCTGGCCCATCCTGCTCTTGAGATCATAGAAAGTTTTCTGCACATGAAGGCTAATCTGTGCTTGCTGTGTCTGGGTGGGAGTAGGGGTGGATTCTTAATAGGAAGAGGCATTATAGTGCCCTGAAAACCACTTGGGCTTTGGATGCAGGCAAACCTGGTTCTAGTGTCTGCTTTCTGGCTATATGACTTTGAGAAGTCACTAGTCTCTTTCAACCTTAGCTTCCTTAAATTTAAAATGGGAATTCTGAGTCCCTCCTCTATAGAGTTGTCATGAGGCTTAGAGATAATGGATATAAAATACTAAATAGAGTGTTTGGCAGGTGCTCAATAAATGGCAGTTGTCATTGTAATTGCCAAAATCATCTGTTTTTAGGCACCATTAATAATGATAATGGTATCAATTTTGCCATTGATAATGGTAAAATATGCCATTGAGTTAATTATATCTTTCCAGAAACAAAGAAGCATGACTTTAAATGTATGCGCTTAAAAATTGTTTGCAGTGTTGCGCAATAATTCATATGCTTACATATGAGTTGCTCTTTCTGTATAGCCAGAATTTGGAGTATAGGTATTTTTCACATTAACCAAGTTCTATTTCATATTTGCTTCTTGGAACTTATATGTAATTTCAGAATTATGTGCTGCTTTTCATGATGTTGATCCCTTTAGTACCGTTAAGGTTGGCATTGTAATTTTGAGGTTTATCAAAGAATAGTGGGGCTTGGTCTACATTTTCTCTTTGGCTAACTTCATAGTTTTATTTCTCCATAATTGATCATGTCTTGCTGGAAGTTAAATAGCTGGAAGCTTCTGACAATTGGATGTTTTTCATTTTAATGCTAGTCCTTTAGGCTTTGAAAATTCTGTGTCTGCTCCAGGAGATTTAGTGATTTCTACTCCCTTTAATTACATTGTGTGTGATAAGCAATCTCTTGCATGCATAATAACCTTTCCTTTCAATACTGTTTTATAGTAGAATTTTAAAATGTATTTGAAGTAATATTAGGGATCTTAAGTTAAAATTCAATGGCATATAATGTTAACAGTTGCAGAAAACTCAACTGGGTTGGTAATCAAATATCTTGTGTTCCGCTAAATCCACACTTAACAGCATAACAGCAATTATGACTTACTTTGCGTGCAGCCCACAGATTTCTTTGAACATATATTATAAAATGAAGCCAGATTTCAGACATTAACATGTAAAAAACACATGCATCTTAAAATAGAGGAAATGTAATATTTTACTATTAACGATGAGTATAAGTAACAGGCAGCTTTCATCTTGGGAGTTTGCAAGTATGAGTTCTACAGTCAGAGGGGTTGAGTTTGAATCTTGAGTTCCCTATTTAAACAAGCTGAGAACCCTTGGCAAGTTGTTTATCTCCCACAAGAATGTGTGTACCATATACAAGTAGACAGACAGGAATTTTGTCTGTCTGCTTGTCGCTGCTGGAGTGGTATCAGGTTCATGGTAGACACTGAAAAAATAGCTGTTGAAAGAATGAATAAAACTGAGCCTCCCTATGGCTCAGTTTTCTCATCTGTAAAAGGTGAATAATGGTAGTATAGTATCTATCTTGTAAGGTTATGAGGATTAAATGGGATGATATATGAAAAGTGCTTAGAATAGAGGAAGCGTTCATTACTGTAAGATACTGTTGTTATTGCTGCTATTATTATGGTTATTACTACTAGTACTGCTCCTAGTAGTAGTCATAACTGTTGACTGGGGCCTTTCTTAAGGGGAAGTCTTCCCAGTGCCCATATTGGTCTAGGCTGTTGGCGTGACCTGGGGCCCAGTGCCTAGCAGAGTCAGAGAGTGATTGTGACCTCATGCTCCCCAGTGTCCCCAGCCCTGCCTGGACCCCTCCCAGAGCGCGGAGACTGTTCTTCTTCCAACATCACTTACTTTTGCCCATTCCCATTCCTTATCTCCTCTACTGCTCTCAAATACCTTGAGGGCTGTGAGGGTACCTTAGTCATCTTTGTATCACACACAGTGCCTGACTCAGTGCCCCAGGAGGTGCCATGGAAGGACTCAGCAGATGTCCCCCCAAGGGATTGAGGCACACTGGGGCTGGACTCTGCACTGAGCCAGCTGAGGTTACGGGAATAATTTTAACAGTTTTCTAGATAATAAGGACAGATAGGGGAATTAGAGGGTAGGGGAGGGCATGAATCCTTGCCATTTTCGCTCTTGTTTTTCCTTCATGTGGTTTTTATTTTAGAATTCTTGTTATTGAGAGAGGTCAAATGGTTGTGATGGGAGTTACACAAAATCACTAGTTCATTGTGTAGGACCTTCTCTTTCCTCATGTCATGCCAGACCCCTATTGACTTCAACAGGGATGGCACCATGTTCAAGAGGTTGAAGAAGAGGCCCGGAGGCAGCGAACAAGACTTAGGGTTTATTGAGGGCACTTACATACCAGGCTGTCCAGTGGTGGCAGGCTGGACAGGAAATTGCAAGTCCTTGTAAAATGCATGCAGTTTATATAGCATTTTCACTTAACACGCTCCTGCTGGTGACCTTCACCTGGCAACCTTCATTTAACACAAAACAAAGGCCCTCAATCCCCGATATGGCCTGCATTTCCCAGGATGGGCTGGGGTTCAGATGTTCTTCATAGATAAAGAATGAATCTCCAGGTTCTTGATTCCTTAGCTTGGAACACTGAATACACATTCTTTGTAGACCGTAGAGTCATTCTCAGGGTATGCTTAAGTTATTGCTGTCAGGTGCATCTATCATACACTCCCCTACTCTGAGGACAAAGCCAAGAAGATTAAAGCAAGGCATCTGATTCTTCCACATGGTGGGTGTTGAGGGGTCAGGACTAAGCCTGTGAGCTGACAGCATGTTTATTGTATTTCCCTTTGAGACACAAAGTTCAGCTCTGGCCATGAACATCCTCAGTGACCAGTGACCCAGGGGCAGTGTAAACAACCTTCTGGGACAAATCCACTCCAAGGAAAGAGATATGACTCCTGAGTTCGAGTGCAGTTTTGCCATTGAATTGCTGTGGGACCTAGCAACTTACTGGCCTTCTTTGAATCTTGGCTTTCCTAGCTGGTAAATATATTTCTCCATCTCAAGATCCCATGTCTTCTTATGAAACACTATTGAGGCTTTTCAGAGACACCTCTGAGTGAGTCTTAACAGGGAAATGGCCTGCATTTTAGATACCAGTCAGGGAGAAATTTATTAAGTCTCTTTAAAAAATTAGCGTTAAGTATGTTCTGGAATAAGAACTATAGGTTACTTTCTCTTTGCACTATCACATTTTAAAATGTGCTGTTGTCTCCTTAAACTGCATTTTACAGGTCAAATTCTGATATCTTATTTCTTGGGAGCAACTGGGCCCTTGTCTCCTAGGATCATTGGTGTTCCATGCCCTTCTGTCTGAATTCCTTGCCTTTCCAGCCAGGTGGTTGTGGGAGGCAGGCTGTGGGAGGCAGGCTGTGGGAGGCAGGCTGGAGAGCCTCGGCCGGTGGCCTGGGCTTACATGATTGCTGTGGAGGCATTGCCAGGTGACTGAGCAGGTGTACC
The DNA here is from genome assembly GCF_002776525.5 of Piliocolobus tephrosceles. Classification (NCBI taxonomy): domain Eukaryota; kingdom Metazoa; phylum Chordata; class Mammalia; order Primates; family Cercopithecidae; genus Piliocolobus; species Piliocolobus tephrosceles. The sequence goes on from NC_045437.1 coordinate 152,202,132, forward strand.
CTGCTGCCTAGGCCGAGCTGTTGGCAGCCCTGCCTTACTCTGAGGTTATCAGAGTTGCCAGCTTCTCAGCTTGCCAACAGTGATCTGTTAACGCCCTACCTTGGTGTTACTTTTTTTACTGTTCTCCTTTGGGAGAACACCCATGCAGAGAATGGGTGTTCTCCCAAAGGACACCCATGCACAGAATACCACAGCACTGTGCCCCCAAATCTACCATGACCAACCAGTGTTCTCCAGGTACATTTCACACATCATTTCTTTTTTTTAAACAGGAAGCTTGTATTGAAGTAAGTTCATGGAGAAGTAAACAAATAAAGTATACAACTAAACTTTTTACAAAGTACCCACATAACTAGCAACCAGATCAAGAAACAAACCCCAGAACCCCCTTCCAGTTACTACCCCCTATCCTGGGAAGGGCACCTACCTTCTTGGCTTCTCACCCCTTGGATGAGTTTTACCCGTTTTGGAAGTTTATATAAACTGAACAATGGTGCGTGTATGCTTTTGTGTCTGATTTTTCCTGTCCAGCGTGACGTTCAGAACATCATTTCTAACCCTCACAACAAGTTGCAAGGCAGAGATTACTGTCTTCATTTTGCAGAGGAAGAAACTAAGGGTCAGAGAGGTGACACAGCTCATTAACAGTAGACAGCTCCATGATGTGAAGCTGTGTGTGTCTGCCTCCCAAGGCCCGCTCCTTATTAATGGATCCCCACCCTGTTGAGGGGTACAGAGATGAGTGACAGCTAGTCATTACTATTCAGGGGCTCATAGTCTGGTGGGCAGACATACTGAAAACATGTGTCCACAGTATGTGGCCAAGAGAAATAATTGCTTATAATTATAGTTCAAGGAAAGCACGTGGAATATTTATTCCAGGTTGTTGGATAGGAAAGACATCATGGAAAAGAGAATCTTTGAGCTAAACTTTGGAGAATGAGAATAGAATTTTGGAAAGCCATTTAGGTTGGAGGAATAGTAGGACTGTTCCTACGGAAGACTGGAAGTTTGGAATAGTTTGTTCTTGGGGAGAAAAGTAACCTCTGTGATAAGAATCAAGGATCTTCAATGGGGTATGGTGGGAGATGAGGCTGGGAATGGGGTACGAGTCTGTGAAGAGATTTAAGGAATGAGAACTTTCTTCTTGAAGTCAGTATTTGCCTAACTGTATCCTATAAAGACAGTATTACAAGAATTTTTTTTTTTTTTTTTTTGAGACAGTCTCGCTCTGTTGCCCAGGCTGGACTGCAGTGGCGTGATCTCAGCTCACTGCAGGCTCCGCCTCCCAGGTTCATGCCATTCTCTTGCCTCAGGCTCCCGAGTAGCTGGGACTACAGGCGCCCGCCACCATGCCCGGCTAGTTTTTTGTATTTTTTTAGTAGAGACGGAGTTTCACCGTGTTAGCCAGGATGGTCTCGATCTCCTGACCTCGTGATCTGCCCGTCTCGGCCTCCCAAAGTGCTGGGATTACAGGCTTGAGCCGCCGCGCCCGGCCAATTTTTTGAATTTTTAGTAGAGATGGGGTTTTACCGTGTTAGCCAAGATGGTCTCAATCTCCTGACCTCGTGATGTGCCCATCTTGGCCTCCCAAAGTGCTGGGATTACAGGCTTGAGCCACTGCGCCCGGCCAATTTTTTGAATTTTTAGTAGAGATGGGGTTTCACCGTGTTAGTCAAGATGGTCTCAATCTCCTGACCTTGTGATGTGCCCGTCTTGGCCTCCCAAAGTGCTGGGATTACAGGCATGAGCCACCACACCCAACCAGTATTACAAGATGTTTATAGGTGTTTGGGTTGTTTTTGTTGTTGTTGTTGTTGTTTTTGAGACAGAGTCTTGCTCTGTCACCCAGGCTGGAGTGCAGTGGTATGATCTTGGCTCACTGCAACTTCTGCTTCCCAGGTTCAAGCATCTCTCCTGCCTCAGCCTCCCCAGTAGCTGGGATCACGGGTGCCCACTACCACGCCTGGCTATTTTTTTTGTATATTTAGTAGAGATGGGTTTTCTCCATGTTGGTCAGGCTGGTCTTGAACTCCTGACCTCATGAGCTGGCCTCCTCGGCCTGCCAAAATGCTGGGATTATAGGCATGAGCCACGGTGCCTGGCCAGGTTTTTTTTTTGTTTTGTTTTGTTTTGTTTTTTTAAAGCATTCTCAGGTTAGGTACATTTAGAAGACACTGGCTGAAAAGAGTAACCGGATTTCTTTACTACAGGACTTGTCAGAGCTTTTATATGGTAATGAGCTTTGTGAATCTTTAAGGGGTATTTGAGGATACAGTGTGATGTGAGGATACATTTGGCCCCTGAGCCCCTTTGCTACAGAATATCTCCTGCATCCAGTATCCTTAGGAACACATTACGGAGAAGAGTCTTTAAGCCACCTTTCATTGGTTGTCCCAGATATTCTACTATTTTTTGTATTTTTGATATGTCTTTTGGTAGTTCATTTCCTTGGTGATTTACAATTTTTTATTGTGACTCCATGTTCAGAGGATGTCATATCCTGGGAATCTAGGTTTTCCCTGGGCTGTGGACCCTATAGGGCAGGTTTACTGGTTTAGGAAACAGTTTTTATGTTAGACATTGTCTTAGATATTTCCTATACCACCTGGGTGATGTCAGTTCAAACTCTAAATTTGTAGGTGGCGTGAGCCTAGGGTTTGGGTTTCTTGAAGATGTAGTTTTTACTCCCTATCTTGCCCCTTTCCCTTGCCTCACACCCCACTGTGTTCCTCAGCCCATAGGAGATGGTGAGCTTCCTTCCCCTTACTCATAGCACATGGGCAGAGTTCATCTAGTCTTAGTTTTACAGCTGAGGCAAATCTGTTCACAGGAGCCTGTGGCTTAGATACGCTCCCCAGTGGGACACCAGTCCTCAGTTAAAGCCCATATCTGAATTGTCTCTGTAAGCCATTTTGGCTTCAACTTCCACTCAGCTGCCTGGATTGAATTCCTTCTTATTTAAAACACTCAGGCATTTTCTTCTTGTTTTTGTGTATGGCTCAAATCTTTGTTTTTTTCTGTAATACATCATTTTCACGTGTTTGGAGCTACAGGGAAAGATTCCTTCCAAAGCAGCTCAGTCTACCATATTGACTGGCAGACATTCTCCATCCCTATGTCATCCTGCACTCATGGTTAGAATTAGTGCCACTGAAGTCTCTCAGCTTGTAAACGTTCCTATCAAACCAGTACGCTTCAGTCCTTTTCTTATTCTTTGTGGACTCATAGTGAAAGTCTTTTTTACTGGCTGTAGGCAGTAATAGAAAGCTGAAGAGCAATTTCAAGGCTGAGTGATGTTGCTGTTTTAATTTTTTCATAATTTTTGGTTATCTGAAGTCAGATATCTGGTAGTGTGCTGCTGTAGGAAGAGAACCATACATACATTCACTCAGGCTTTTATTAATTTATTCATCCTATGAAGAAATATTTCTCTGTGTGGCAAGTAGCATATTAGTCACAGGAGAGACACTGGCAAACAGATAAAAACAAGGTACCTGCCTTTGCAGAACTTATAATCACATGGAGGAGAGAGATTTTATCAAATATGTGCACAAATAAATATATAGCTACAAAGTGAGAGATGTGATATGAAGGAAATGTGCAGTGTACTGTGAAAGTGTGGATTGAAATCAGTGGTTCTAATTGCTGTCTTCTCACCAATTTGCTGGGTAATGTCAGGCAAACGACTTTGTCTCTCTCTGCCTTACTTTCTCCTTTTGCAAATGACTAGCAGTTTCACGGGATCCTTGTGAATCTGAAATGAAGCAACTACAAGAAAGAGCTTTTAAGTATTGTGTGAAAGGGTGATGGTATGGTCAGAAAGGAGAATTCAACTGGATAGGTTTCTAGGGAGCCTTCAGACCAGGACATCGCTCAGTCAGTGGTGTGCTGGTAAATGTTTAACTGACTCTCTAAAAAACATTCTAAAAGCCCTGATTCGTGTGTTGATTCATTTGCTGATTTCCATGGTGTAAATATTTTCATCAAGGCTGACTTCAACTACCAGTGTAATGTCACTAAACGTGGACTTAGGAAGAGACGTGCACACTGCGCTCCTATTGCCGCACACCACAGCTCCCAGTTGTCCCTGGAGTTGTGTGTGACAACGAGGTGAAAGTATATTAACAGGAGAGTTCACACAACTCTTGTTAAGCTTTCATTTAAGAAACAAAAACAGGAATCCGACAGAATCATTCTTTTGTCTAGAAGCACTATCTTCTTGATTTAAAAGCATGGCAGGAGATTTGGTAAATGGTACTGCCTCAATCCCCGGGAAAGGAACAGGAGACCTAGGGGAGATGTCCCAGGAGGGCTGGAGGATTGTAATTAGGATTATAGGTTTAGGAACTTAGTTTCCCAACTCAACAGTCTGCTCAGGTTTTTGTTTGTTTTGTTTTGTTTGTTTGTTTTGAGACGGAGTCTCTCTCTGTTGCCAGGCTGGAGTGCAGTGGTGCCGGCTCAGCTCACTGCAACCTCCGCCTCTCGGGTTCAAGCAATTTTCCTGCCTCAGCCTCCCGAGTAGCTGGGGACTACAGGCATGCACCACCATGCCCAGCTAATTTTTGTATTTTCAGTGGAGACGGGGTTTCACCATGTTGGCTAGGATGGTCTCGATCTCTTGACTTCATGATCCGCTCATCTCTGCCTCCTCGGCCTCCCACAGTGCTGGGATTATAGGCATGAGCCACCGTGCCCAGTCTAGGTTTTAAAAATTAATTGTGTCTCTGAGGTGCAAATTGCATAATGTTTGAGCATGGGTTTTTGGAGTTAAAGGTGAGTTCACATCAGATCTACTCTTCCTGGCAGTGTGACCTTGTACAGCTTGCTAACCTCTTTGAGGCTGTTTCCTCATCTGTAAAAATGTGAGCAGTGAGTGACACCTACTTCACAGAGATTGTTGGTGGATTCAATGAGATCATATGTGTAAAATGCCTAGCACTGTGCTTGTTGTTATTGATAAAGTTAGTCCTTCTCAGATCGAATAACAGATCAGGTCCATGTATAAGAACCTAGTTTTTTTTCCCCTGATATTGTCAAAATTAGCTTCTTTCCCTTCTTCCTATGTTTTGCTGAGAATTGCTCCCAATTGAACTTCTCTCCTTGCCAAGTCAGTGCCCTGCCTTTTTAACTTGAGTCCTTCTTGATCTTCAAAACACATTTTGAAAGCAGGGAAAAGTGCCCCAGGACTCCTCATTTTCCTTGGGACATGCAAGTCCACCCTAGCTTGGCTGCCTGTCTGTCCAGAGGGGTGGAGTGGAAGGACTGGATTCATCTGGTATTCTCTGACCAAGACCTGTGCTACATCTGAAGTGTGGTGAGCTGGGAGCTATGGAATCTGATTTTCTCCAACTGCTTTCCACATGACAGTCTTGTAGCATACAAGAAATTGGTTCTAGGACATTAATCAGTGAGGAAATGGGGCTATTTCTTTGTTTAAAAAGTGAAACCCTAAGTGTACCTATGAGCAGCTGATTATTTCATCACAAAAAGTAGTAGCTAAGTAGATATCACCCTGTCCTATGATTGAGTCTATAGTCTCTGCTTAGATTTTATAGACCAGGGTTGACAGACTTTTTCTAGGAAGGGTCAGATAGTAAATATTTTAGGCTTTATGTGTCATGGCTTCTCAACTCTGCTACTGTAATGTGAAAACAGCCATAGACAATACGTAAACGATGAGTGTGGCTGCCTTCCAACATAATTTTCTTTACCGAAACTGGTGGCAAGCTGGATTTGGCCTGTGGGCAGCAGTTTGCAACCCCCCTGCTATTAGACCTAGTAGACATTTGAGAGTCAGCTAAGAATAATGGGTTTAGAGCATGAACACTGAAGTTGGTTTTGTATGTAACCAAGCAGAGCTGGCTCTGCTGCTTTTCAGTTCTGGGACTTGGGCAAGTCATTTAATAAGTCATAAGAGTATTTAATTGTTGGGTTATCTTGAGAATTTGGGGAGGCAGTGTTTATGGAGAGTCCCTTGGTGGGAAGGGTTTTTGGGAACCATTTTAGGTACATTGAAAGCTAAAGCAAGTTGGAAGTTTATTTGCTTGTTTATTTTTCAAGCATAAAGTCTAAATGAAAAAAAATATGTGGCCTTCTCTAGCTGCTGAGAAGGTCAGTGTTGTTGCCGAATGCTGTGGCTTTCACAGCTGAGTAGGTAAACAGTGCAACTAAGTGGAACCAGTTAGACAAGTGAAACCAAAAATAAAGATAAGGTTAAATATCGACTTTGGTAGATTCAGCTTCCTTTTTTGTTTTATAACAAAAATTAAGCTGGTTGATGGGGAAGAATGTGACCAATAAATGCTACCCACTCATGGACTTGTCATTCATTCTTCAGCAAAACTTTGCCAATCAATTAGCTTGTGTTGTGCTAGGCAGCATTGTGGGATGGCGTGCAGAGACAGAGCTGGTATACTTCTCACTCTGCATAGGCTCACGGTCTAGTAAAGGGGAGTAGAAAGAGGTGTGGCTAACCAACCACATACAAGGCAAAATGGGGTTGTGGCTGCCCATCACCTAACCCAGCAAAGGCAGACTTTATCTGCCTTTGACTCTGTCTTACCCACCAAGATTCCAACTGCCTGTTGTTCCCCAGCCCTGCTCTCTGCTCCAGCCTGGGCAGCTTCCACACATCTCCTTCCGTGCTTATTCTGAATTCATTTTCCAGTCATTCATTTTAAAAATATTTGAGTTTGTGTTATGTGCCAGCAAATAAGACAAGGTCTCTCATGGATCTTAAGGGCTAGTGGAAGAAACATAGTCATTCGAACAATGCTGTGAGGGTGAGGAACATAGCTCGATGAGAGTTCCTAATAAAAAATGAACTAGACAAGGATTTCTATGGTGTATGTGCTTATGTTTGTACACATGTAGGTTATTTTATATAGAAATAGGAGCAAACTATACATACGTACTACCCCTTTTGTTTTCTGCTCTCTTCCCTTCCTTTCCCTTTCCCTTCCCTTTTCCCCTTCCCTTTCCTTTCCTTGCCAAATTCAAGTTATGTCCAGCCTGACTTAAGTGTATAATTAGGAAACAGGGGCAAAGCATCATTAGCATATTAACACAAAAAAGTGTCCTCAGGTTAAGAAAAATTGGAGTCCTTTTTTTTCCCCCTGGCAGATAAAGCTTTCATTTCAACTTTCTGCCATCCTGTAAATTTTGTTGTAGTTTTTTCCCTTAGAATTTATTTTCTTCTCCCTTACACTTCTTATTCTGAAAAATTAAAAACCTCTTGTAAGTTTGAAAGAATGAACATTCATGTAGTCTTTACCTAAACTCACCATTAACATTTTGCTTCATTTACTTTATCTCTCTAGATTTAATCTTTCATTTTGCTGAATCATTTGATGGTAAATTGCAGACATTATGACATTCACCCCTAAATATTTTAGCATGTATCTCTTAAGAATGAAGAAAAATTCTCTTTTCTAGCCATAAAGCCAATTATCATACCAATGAAATTTAATATTGATCTAGCAATATTATCTAACATATAGTAGTTATTCACATTTTCCTAATAGCCCCCCAAAAGTCATTTATGGCTATTTCTTTTAGAGCCATAATCTAATTAAGATTTATGCACTGCGTTTAGTTACCTTGTCTATAAATCTCTCTAATCTAGAACTGTCTCCCTATCTTTTTTTGTCTTGCATAATATTAATAGTTTTGAAAATCCAGGCTAGCCATCCTGTAGAATGTTGCAAACATAGAGTTGTCTGATCATCTCCTCACTGTAAAATTCAGGCTATATATTAGTATTTTAGGAAGAATTGTACTTAGGAGATACTGTGTCTTTTCCATTAAATCACAATCAGGAATATAATTTTGTCCTCTTATTGGTGGTGTTAAATTTGGTCCCTTGTTTAAGGTGTTGTCTATCAGATCTCTCTATTTGAGGATATTTTCCCTCCATGTAAGTGATATGTAATCTGTTGGGTGATTCCTTGAGAATTGTGAACATTTCCCCATCCAACAACTTCATTATTATTATTTTTTTTAAAGATAGGCTCTTGCTGTGTTGCCCAGGCTGGAGTGCAGTGGCATGGTTACAGCTCACTGCAGCTTCAACCTCCTGGGATCAAGTGATCCTCTCGCCTCAGCCTCTCAAGCAGCTGGGACTACAGACACGTGCCAACATGCCTGACTGATTTTTTTTTTTTTTTTTTTTGTAGAGATGGGGTCTTGCTAAATTTCTCAGGCTGGTCTCAAACTCCTGGGCTCCCACCTTGGCCTCCCAAAGTGCTGGGATTACGGGTGTAAGCCACTGCACCTGGCCTTTAACAACTTAATTTTAGCATCCATTGGTGATCTTTGTTCAATCAGTTATTACATTGGTGGTATTGCAGAAATGGTGTTTTTCTAATTCCATCATTCCTTTTTCAGGAATTTTTTTTTTTTTTTTTTAATAGAAGAGACCTTCTTAACACTTTTTTAGTATCCATATGGGCTCATGAATTTTTTAAAAAATTATTATTATCATTTTTTGAGACAGGGTCTCACTTCGTCTCCCAGGTTAGAGTGCAGTGGTATACTCATGGCACACTGTAGCCTCGACCTCCCAGGCTCAAACAATCCTCCCACCTCAGCCTCCCTAGTAGCTGGGACTATAGGCATGCACCACCATGCCTGGCTAATTTTTGTATCTTGTAGAGATAGGATTTTTCCATGTTGCCCAGGCTGGTCTTGAACTCCTGGGCTCAAGCGATCTGCCTGCCTTGGCCTCCCAAAATGTTGGGATTATAGGTATGAGCCACCATACCTGGCCATATTATAATTTTTAAAAAAAAATTAAGAATATTTTATATTGAGGTATATGGATATTAAATACACAATTTGATTAGTTTTGACAAACATATATGCCCATGTAATGCCCACCCTAAACCACAAAAAGTTTCCTTTGAATCTTTTTCAGTCATTCCCTGACCCTCCTTTCCCCTCAAAGCGGCAGCACTGATCTGATTTCTTCATTATTCTCTTTGATATTTAAATTGTCTCAAATATTGGCATTGAAAGCCCCATCCAGCTGGCTCTTTTTGACGTGTCTTCTCTAATCACATGTAAGAAGATGTTTGCTTTATTCTTTTTAATAGCTGAAAATAGAGTTGGCACTCTGTATCCATGAGTTCCATATCATGGATTCAACTAAGAAAATACTGAGAAGAAAAAAATTCCATAAAGTTCTGAAAAGCAAAATTTGAATTTGCTGCAACACCAAGTACTACGTCGAATCCACTTGCACGAAGTGATGTATGGGTGTCATATTAGGTATTATAAGCAATCTTTTATAATTATTTAAAGTATATTTATTATTTATATACTTTATATATATTTAAAGTATTTAAAGTATATGGGAGGATGATTTAAAGTATATGGGAGGATGTGTGGAGGTTACATGCAAATACTATGCCATTTTATTTTATTTTTTATTTATTTATTTATTTATTTTGTTGAGACGGAGTCTCCCTCTGTCGCCCAGGCTGGAGTGCAGTGGCCAGATCTCAGCTCACTGCAAGCTCCGCCCCCCGGGTTTACGCCATTCTCCGGCCTCAGCCTCCGGAGTAGCTGGGACTACAGGCGCCCGCCACCTCGCCCGGCTCGTTTTTTGTATTTTTTAGTAGAGACGGGGTTTCACCGTGTTAGCCAGGATGGTTTCAATCTCCTGACCTCGTGATCCGCCCGTCTCGGCCTCCCAAAGTGCTGGGATTACAGGCTTGAGCCACCGCGCCCGGCCGTATGCCATTTTATATAAGGGACTTGAACATTGGCAGATGTTGGTACCTGTGGGTGGTTGTAGAACCAGTGCCCTGAGGCTGGGCATGGTGGCTCATGCTTGTAATCCCAGCACTTTGGAAGGCTGAGGCAGGCAGATCACTTGAGGTCAGGAGTTTGAGACCAGCCTGGCCAATATGGTGAAACCCCGTCTCTATTAAAAATACAAAAATTAGCCGGGTGTGGTGGTGCATGCCTGTAATCCCAGCTACTAGGGAGGCTGAGACGGGACAATCACTTGAACCCAGGAGGCAGAGGTTGCAGTGAGCCCAGATTGTGCCACTGCACTCCAGCCTGGGCAACAGAGTAAGAACAACAACAAAAACAAACAAACAAACAAACAAACAAGAAAAACCCAGTGCCCCAAGGATGCTGAGGGATAAGTGTATCTAACGGTATTGATACTCCTTTAATAATTTCTCCATTAGTGGGCTTTAGATGGTTTCATTTTTTTATCCCGTTACAACCGTGCTGCAGCAAAGATCTTGGAGCACATATTCTGTTCTCTTATACTGATGTGAGTATAGGCTAGAGCTCTAGAAGTGGTATTTTATTTTATTTATTTATTTATTTTTTTGAGATGGAGTCTCGCTCTGTCACCCAGGCTGGAGTGCAGTGGCACGATCTCGGCTCACTGCAAGCTCCGCCTCCCAGGTTCATGCCATTCTCCTGCCTCAGCCTCCCCAGTAGCTGGGACTACAGGCGCCCGCCACCATGCCTAGCTAATTTTTTTGTATTTTTAGTAGAGACGGGGTTTCACCATGTTAGCCAGGATGGTCTCGATCTCCTGACCTCATGATCCACCTGCCTTAGCCTCCCATAGTGCTGGGATTACAGGCGTGAGCCACTGCGTCCGGCCAGAAGTGGTATTTTAAAGTCAACGAGTATGCATATTTAAAATTTTGATCGATATTGCCAATACTTCCCTCCCCTCTTAAAAAGCATTATTAATGAAATTTTTACAGACACTGCTGGTTTCCCCATGGCCCCTCCAACGTTGAATTTTATCTGCCTGTGTGTGTGTGGTGGCACAGGGTTTGAATTTGGACTTATCCTTGAGTAGAGTGAACATCCAAAGTATAGGTCTGCCTTTTTGTTTCTAAGCCCTCTAGTTTTGATTCGCATAGAAATGAAATCTCTCATCAAGGAGAAATGTTTGCCATTCCTTGTCATTCAGTGTCACAGTGACCATCACAGCCGGCTTTGGGCAGAGGGCATTCTTACTGTTTTTATTCTGCATTAACTTTACACGGGACATAAGTGAGGAAATGGAGGCATGGGGGGATGATGACATTGCCCCCAGGGTCTGATCTTCCTGAGCAGCCTCTATAAATTTGGTTCACAGTTACTGCTGTGTATTTTTACCCTTAAATAACTATTGGAACTGGTTTTTATTTTAGAATGAACCAGGATGATTCTACATTTGGGATAGCAGGTTTGTCCTTGTGTGTGTGTGTGTGTGTGTGTGTGTGTCTGTGTGTCTGTGTGTGTAGAGTGTGTGTGTGATCACTCTCTGAGGCCAGCAAGTAAACCAACGCTTTCTGTTTTTATTTTAAATATGAGTCTCAGATTAATTAAACACCTTTGTGGATGACTCATAACTTTTTCTCCTTTTTTTTTTTTTTTTTAACAGATTGAGGGTTGTTTGAAAGCTTTTATGTCCTTACTGAAGTTGCTCATGTTGCTTTTCTTTATAGGTGTTTGAAGCTGTGATTTCATGGATCAATTATGAGAAAGAAACCCGTTTGGAGCACATGGCAAAGCTGATGGAACATGTCCGGCTTCCTCTCTTACCTAGGGACTACCTAGTTCAAGTGAGTGTTGTATAAGAGCCAAGCACTTCTGTGTTCACCCAGGCCTCTAGGAATAGCAATGGGCAATCCTGGTTGGATGGAGTAGTTGAGGGGTTTAGTGGGTCTTCCGTATGTGCTGAGGGAACCAACCCACTGGGTTAAGTGTTAGATGTTCTAAAGTTTAAGATCATAGGCTTGAAAATAGGACACTTAGGTTTTAGTCTCTGCTCTGCTGCTTATTAGTTTTGGATTTTTATTTAACCTCTTCAAGCCTCAGTTTTTCTTCCATGGAACACATATTATAGTAGAGCCCAGCAGGGTTGTTGTAGGGACTAAAGGAGTAGAGTATGCAAGTCAGCTGTTTAGCATGGAGCCTGGGGTAACAAATGTTCCATGAAAGTTAGCTGCCTTTGCTGTAGAGGACCGAAGCAAGAAGGGTCATGTCCACTGTGTTTCTATGTTCCCTTTTTGTCTTAGTTTTAGGCAACTTGAAGCCAAATTCAAGACTGTAAAAACTGGGTGCCTAGAATACATAGTGCTTCTACTTCCTCTGAAGAGGAAAGAAAAATTAAGAATTATGGGGTTCCCTTATGGTGCCATATGTTTTCTCATTTAATCCTTATAATAACCCTGAGGGGCAAAGATTGTAACTCCTTTTTTACACATGTAGGCCTTGAGGCTTGTGGAGGTTGGGATTTCTCAGGGGTCTCCAGCCTTAGGGAGGCTCAGGATTCAACTCCATGTCAGTCTGGCTCTGCAGTGCATAGTTCTTCCACTAAGCTAGCTGCCACCATTGATACGCTCTTTTCTGCTTACCCATTACGTGACTTATTTTATATAGTAAATGGCATTAGACACTTTTATAAGCAGAGAATAAACCTTAAAATATATGAACAAAACAAAACATCGAGACAGCAGGTTAGCCCTCAGCTGTCTCCAAGGAGTCTCTGGAAGGAAGGGAAGGTGTGATGCAAGGATAAAGAGGAGGTTTAGCAGCCCAGCAGCCCAGCAGACCAGCTCTTGTTACTGTCCAGCCATATAATACCAGGTACATACTTAACCTTTTTAAACCTCAGTTTTCTTATCTGGAAAAAATGGCGCTTGCTTTATAGGATTGTTTGGGGATAAACAATAAAATGAGATAATCCATGTAAGTCCTATAATACAGTGTTCAGTGAATGTTACTGATCTTACTCTGTAGTCTTTGTGACCACTGCGGTGATTCTTAGTAGCAGGTGACACAGTATTCTCATGAGCATGTGTAAACTCCTCTGCTGGTAACACTTGTTGATCGCAGGTATGAGGGGTCAGTGAAATGTTCCCTCAATCGCCTTACTTCAGCCTCCTCAGGTGCTGAGGGATATGCTTGCAAGCTCTTAAATGGGGCATGCATGCTACTTTGGGTGGTACCACTGCCACCTGGTGGCAGCATATCTTTCCTGTAGAAAAGGTCCCCTAAGTGGAGGGAGTGAACCGGCCTGAGCATCCAGTGTCAGTCAAACCTCCCACCGTCCTGTGGGAAGCTGGCTGGAGGTGGAGGAGGCACCTGGACTCCAGCATAGTCTCGCTTCCACAGGGAAGGTTGGTGACCTGGGGACCTGGGTTCCAGAGAAAGCTAAAGCGCCTTAGAGACCCTTGGTCACAAACTCCCATCAGGCATCCACAACTGAAACTTAACAAACGTCACCATTAGGAAATGGTTCTTGGGTTATTATGCCAAAGTAGAGTTTAGATCTGGAAAAGAGGGGGGTTGGAGGCAATGGGCATGAAAACTGTTGTGTGGGACTCCTCCTCCCTTCGCCCTTTTTTCAGAAAGGCCTTTTATCAGGCCTCTCAGAGTGAACACCTCTGGAAGAGGATGTTTCATTAACATTCATTTGACCTTGAAACTTCAAATGAGTATAATTGCTGGGATGGCTGATGGTGGTGGGGAGGAGGAGGAGGAGGAGGAAAGGCAAGCCCTGGGCAGACCTCCACCAATGCTGCCTGACTTCTGGGAGAGGTTTTTTTTTTTTTTCTTTCACAAAAGGTAGCATTTATTAGGCTTTTACTCAGCATTTAAAATATTGTACTAAATATATAATATATTGTGATAAAATATATATAACGTAAACTGTCATTGTAACCATTTTTAAGTGTACCATTTAGAGGCATTCATTACATTCACAATTCAGTACAACCATTACTATAAAGATTACCAAAACTTTTTCATCACCCCCAAAGTTGAAACTCTTGTACCCATGAAGCACTAATTTTCCAAGAGAACTTTTAATTCAAGCTGAGTAAGTTCTTCTGGAGAAATAGCTGCTCATGCATTCCTCCTTCCTTCCAAGCTTTTTTAGACATCATCTCCCACCCTTTTCATTTTGTAATTGACCCTAGGAGTTTATGATTTGTCTCAAGCTGGCTCGGTTCCTTACTGGGAGGGGGAAAAAAAACACCTTCCAAGGAAAACAGTTCTTGGGGACTGTCTCTGGGGAGGGAGGTGGTCAGAGGCACACATAGGCCTTCTCTTGCCAATCGTTTTTTCCCTGCCAGTTCCAATGCTGCCCAGCAGGTGATGGCCCTGGCCATGCTTTCATTCCTAGTGACAGATTGGGACCCAGGAGAGGCTCAGTCATGCCGTGTGCATCACTGACTTGAGGGCTGAGATAATTGAGGTGGGAGGCCCTTCCCATTCTCTGACTGGGCTTAAAGTCTTCAGGGTCAGAAATTTTGTCTTGTTTATCAGTTTTCTTCTTGGGGACCAGCACAGGACTGCCCAACCAGGAGACATTCAATCAGTGTTAGCTATTGAATAGAATTGATTTTTCCTAACACAAAGCAGCCTCAGAAGACCACACTGCCCATTCCAGATATACCACACAGTGATCTGACCTGGGCCAAAATGTGGAGATTCGAGAGTTAGAGCACCAGAATGGCTTCATGCTTGGTCTTGCTCATGAAACCTTTAGGCTTACATTTGCTGAGCACTTGCCTAGGTCCTAAGTGCTGGAATAGGTGGTGAAGAAGTCAGAGCCCCAGCTTAGATGGAGTCCTAGGGGAGGTCAATAGGTGGGACTTTGTGCAGGATACGTTTTCTGCTCTGATGTTGTTACTCTGTTAGAAAGAGCCTCACTGGCCGATTTTCTGCCCTGAGACCTTCACTATAAGGCAACAAATATGAATCTTTCTCCTTGGCAAGCTTATTTTACTCAATGCCTCCAAAGGTTGGCTGATGGCTCCCACACCCTTTCCTCTTTCCCCTCACTCCTCCTCTCAGATATCTGTTTGTCCTAACATTATAATGCATTCAAATCAGGAGAAATGTGGTTAGAGGCTTTCAGCATGGCTACTTGTCTTTTGTTTTGCATAAACTCATTTAAGCCTCAAAACAAAACTAGTCAGGTTGTAGATACCTTTAATATGCCCATTTTACAGATGAGGAAACTGAGGATCAGAGATGTTAAGTAGTAGATCTGGTCTAATGCCAGAGCTTGATCCCTTATCCCACTGTGTTCTTAAAATTCAGGAGGTGAGCAGTAAGTTGTAACTCTTTGGGTCTGAGATGATGTGGTGAAGGAGTGAATGAGTGTGGGAGTGCAGGAATGACTGAGCCCACGGTGAAAGCTTGGGAAATGTGGCTGAGCTCTGCTCCAGGATCACCCATGGATTATTACCTCTAGACAGTTGAAGAAGAAACTTTGATAAAGAATAACAACACCTGTAAAGACTTCCTCATTGAGGCCATGAAATACCATCTGCTCCCTCTGGATCAGAGGCTATTGATTAAGAACCCAAGGACCAAGCCCAGGACTCCAGTCAGCCTTCCCAAGGTAAGCCCCAGCCCAGTAACCGCCAAGAGTCAGGAGTGTGCCCTGGGAAAGTAGCCTTCCACTCCTGCCTCCAAGTCTTTCCTCACCCATGGCTGCCCTGCATCTGGGTTGCATTTACAACCTAGGAGATGGAGTCTGCTGGTTCCTCTTGAATCTGCTGGTACCTCTCTCTTCTGGGGTCTTCCTTTCCTAAGAGTTTCAAGGTAACCTCCAGTGTCATCAGGGAGGTTTGAGAATAACTCAGAGCTCTCTCTCTCACCCCCACCCTGACTTCTCATTTCACACCATGGCTTGTGCTCTCTTTCTGTTGGAAGCAGAGGAATGGCTATGTTGGTTACACTTAGTGATGGCCATAGTCTTCCTCTTTCTAGGCCATTCTTTGAGTTAGAATAGTCCTAGTCTGTTTCTTTCCCCCACTTCAGGGAAGGACAAAAAGGAAAATTAGGGCTGCCAGAGGGAAGAAAAGGGGTTCTGAGAAAAGGGACACTGTCAAATTGAGGAGTTTGACAGGTCATGAAGCAGAGGAAGGAAATGGGAGAAATGAGAATTTGTGAGCGAGCAGCCAGGGAAAGGGAAGGAAGACATAGGAGGGGACCCCATGATCTAGAGATCTAGAGTTTATGGTGTGTGCTGGCTGCTTTGGTTCCTTGCAAGTCTCCTTTCCTCTCTGATCCTCAGGCTCCTTATCTACAGAATGAACGATGTTCCACTTGATCCCTAAAGTTCTGTCTGGCTTGGCACCAAAGTAGTTGTTCTAGGAGTCTAACATGCTGATGTCTGGGGGAAGGAATCAGTCAACCCAAGAGGAAAGGTGGGAGGAGAGGAGTGGGTCATGTTGTCTCATTGATGACACAGTAGGCAGCACCAGGAAATTATTTAGGCTCTTGCTTTCTCCTCCTCCTCCTCTTTCCAGCTGGCTGCCATCCTCCCTGCCTGCTTCTTCCAGGAAGGTTTCACAGTGGCTGGAGAAGCATGTTGTTTTCCAAGACCAGGTGTTGGAATTCTCTGAGGTTTGCAGGACCTTCTTTCCCCTCTGCTCCATGACCTTGGATCATGGGGATGATATTGGTTGCAATGTGAACAAATGTCTCAGTGTCCCAGATAATAATACAAGCAGCTAACCTTTATTGGGTGCTGAGGTTATCACTTGAATATCTTATTTAATCTTTTCAACAACTCTACAACGTAAAGATAGTTATCCTAGTTTTATAAAGGAGGAAACTGAGGTTCAGAGAAGTTAATTTATTTGCCCAAGGTCAACACAGCTAATGTGGTAGAATCAGCATTTGAACTGTCTTTATCACTCTCCATACCTGTTTTCTGAACCCATACCATTCTGCAACTGGCTTCACCTTTGTAAACCTGAGAGTGCATACTTGCCTGCTGGCCTCATGTTGCCTAGTGCGGGTTAGAAGAAGGCATAGCTGCAAGGCGAGGCCTTGGTCTGGCTGGATATTGGTCTTACTGCAGGTTGATGCCGTTTGTTTTGTTTGGTTGGAATATTGCATAGAAACTTCTTCATATCTTTCAAAATGAAAATAACTTAGCTTTCTTTAATTATAGACATATGTGCTTATTGTAGATTATTAAAAGGATACTACAATTTTGAAATTAAGTAAAAATCACTTGAAATGTCTCCTAGGGTAAGAAATCTGCTATTATTTGGAAAATTTTCTTTCAGACATGTCTCTGTGTACTTTTTCACAGATAGATACAAATGTACAGTGTATCGCTACACAGATTGAAATATTTGCCCCCCATGTAGCCATGTGGTATAGACTGCTTTTAATATTATCATATAGGTGAAATCAGCATTTAAATTGTAATGGTACCTGGTACTTAATTTTATGCACTATTATGTACATATTATGGACAGTCCTCTACTGATGGGCTTTGCAGTAATTTCCTTTTTTTTTTTTTTTTTTATTGTATCCTTTAAAAGATGGCATCTTGTTTGAGTTCTTATTTCTTTCATTGGGAGTGAGATTCATCTTGGTTTCATATGGTTATTGGCAGTTTTATTTCTATTTTGGAGAATTCTCTGTTCATGTCCCTAACTCATTTTTCTGTTAGATTGTTATTTTTTATTAATATTTTTTATTCCTTTGTTTTCCTCTTGAGGCAGAGTCTTGCTCTTGGCCAGAGTGCAGTGGAGTGATCTCAGCTCACTTCAGCTTCAACCTTCCAAGCTTATGTGATCCTCCCACCTCAGCCTCCCAAGTAGCTGGGACTGCAGGTGTGTGCCACCACACCCAGCTAATTTTTTTCTTTTAATTTTTTTGTAGAGACAGGTTTTTGCCATGTTGCCTAGGCTGGTCTCGAACTCCTGAGCTCAAGCAATCCACCTACGTTGGCCTCCCAAAATGCTGGAATTATAGGTGTGAGCCACTGTGCCTGGCCTTATTTATAGTTTTTAAAGGCTCTTTGTACATTAAAGAGGTTAGGCCTTTGAATGTATATATTTCAAATATGTTTTTTCTTAGTTTGCAGTTTGTCTCTTGTTTATAGTAATTTTTTAGTCCAAAAAACCCCAGTTTTTAAGGAGTCAAATTGATCTATCTTTTGCTTTATAGCTTGGGTTTTGTGTCATGTTTAGAAATATTTTCTTTACTCTGAAATGATTTAAAGAATGTCCCCATGTTTTCTTCAAGTACCTTTATAATTTTTGTTTTACATTTGAATCTTTGATGCACTTAGAATTATTTTGTGTGTGTAAGGAGTGAGG
Source organism: Piliocolobus tephrosceles (assembly GCF_002776525.5). Taxonomy (NCBI): domain Eukaryota; kingdom Metazoa; phylum Chordata; class Mammalia; order Primates; family Cercopithecidae; genus Piliocolobus; species Piliocolobus tephrosceles. The sequence continues at coordinate 152,220,239 of NC_045437.1, forward strand.
GCAGGGATTCAGTTTTATTTGTATTGCAAATGATGAGCCAGTTGTCTCAAGGTTATATTATTCATTAATTCCCCTCTTCCCCCATTGGTTTGAATACTATCTTTATTATGATCTAAGTTTCCACAAGCTTCATGTCTTGACAATGTTGATTCTAAGTGCACTGCTTTTTATTTAGCATTTTTACTTCCCTGGGTTTTCAGCTGGTGTTCCGTCTGTGACATTTCCCTTTGGAAGCTGTGGTTCTCATCCTCTATGATATCAGATGAATGACATCTTTGCCTGAGGAGTGTAGCTTGGAGCTAAGGGAATGGTTCAGTGCTGGCCCAGCTTTTTTGTGTAGAAACCATACCTAGTGACTTCTCCTTTTCTGGACTCCATGTCTAGCTCTTACCACATATACCCATAAAAAGATAGTTTGAAAATTAAAGCCCAGTTTGTGCCTGAGCCTAGACGAAGCATGCTGAGAGCTGCTCCACCATCACCCCTGTTTCATCCTAGGGATTGAATCTGTAGTTGAGAAAGAGTCTACCCCTTGTTTCAGGAGGTCAAAGCCATCCTTCTGTCTACCTTACTCCTTAAGAAACATTTATTTTCTGAATGAAGACATTTAGATTCCTGGGCCTTCTGCAGGCAACTGAAACCATGACTTCCTTAGAATCTGTTAAAGAAAGAAATAAAGAAGACATCACTGCTGTTTGTCTCATTGTTCTCCTGTATTCAATCCTTGAATGATTTAAGGTTATGTTGTCTAACCTGCTTCTTAAACTATACTCTCATCACCATTGTTTGAGCATTTAAATTAGTGAGGGGATCCCCACTGAGGGCTTGAAGAATGAATGGGGTATGCTGAGGGAAATGATTACTTAGGGATTATCAGATCGTGTACTGTCTTAATAAATCATCACAGTCATAGGTCTGTACTATTCATATCCCCACTTTACTGAGATTACTCAGAGAGGTTAAGAAATTTGCCCAGTTAAGTACTGGCTAAGTGCAGTGCTGGGGTTTGGTCTGTCTCACTCCAAAATCCGTGCTTTTCTCTTTACACCAAACTGCTTCCTGAGAAACAGCTTCGAGGTTTTGGTAGCGGTTTAAAAAGATTATTTTCTTTTAGATTAGTTGAGGTATAATAATTTATATGCAGTAAAATTCACACTTTTTAGAGATACGTGATAAGATTTTACAAATGCACCATCATGTAACCACCATCCCAATCAAAACATAGAATATTTTAATCACTACAAAAAGTTTCCATGTGCTGCTTTGTAGTCAATCCTCTTCTTTCTTCTTCTACCCCCAGCCTCTGACAACTACTGATCTGATTTCTGTCCCTACGGTTTTGCCTTTTCTAGAGTGTCATATGAATGGAATCATGCTGTATGTGGTCCTTTGAGCTTGGCTTCTTTTTCTTACCATAGTGCATTTGAGATTCATCCCCGTTGTTGCATGTATCAGGAGCTCATTCCTTTTTATCACTAAGTAACATTCCATTGTATGGATGGACCATAATTTATTCATTCACCAGTTGGTGGACATTTGGGTATCCAGTTTTTGGCTGTTACAAATAAAGCTGCTGTGATTTCACTTACAGATCTTTGTGTGGACATATGTTTTAATTTCTCTTGGGTAAATACCTAGGAGTAGGATTGCTGGGTTATATGGTAAGTATATGTTTAACTTTATAAGAAATTGCTAAACTGTTTTTGAAAATGGCTGTACTATTATGCACTTCCACCAGCAATATATGAGTTTGTTATTCTGCAGTCCTGCTACTACTTGACTTTATCTATTTTAAAAAATTTTAGCCATTCTAGTAGGTATGTGGTGGTATATCACTATGGTTTTAATATGCATCTCTCTAATCACTATGCTGTTAAGATTTTCTCATGTGCTTCTTTGCCACCCATATTTCTTCTTTGGTAAAGTATCTGTTAAAATCTTTTGCCCATTTGAAAAATTGGGTTATTATTTTCTTATTGAGTTGTAAATATTCTTTATATATTCTGGATACAAGTCTTTAATAAGATATATATATTGTGCAAATATTTTCTCCCAACCCATGCCTTATATTTTCATTTTCTTAGCAGTATCTTTGGAAGATAGTTTTTTAACTAATTTTTTAATTGACAAAAGTTATATGCATTTATCATGTACAACATGAGGTTTTGAAATATAGTTACATTGTGGAATGGCTAAATTTAACTAATTAACATATGTATTACCTCATATACTTATTTTTTTTTGTGGTGAGAACACTTAAAATCTGTTCTCTTTTTTTTTTTCTTTTTTTTGAGATGGAGTCTCGCTCTGTTGCCCAGGCTGGAGTGCAGTGGCCAGATCTCAGCTCACTGCAAGCTCCGCCTCCCGGGTTTATGCCATTCTCCTGCCTCAGCCTCCCGAGTAGCTGAGACTACAGGTGCCCGCCACCTTGCCCGGCTAGTTTTTTTTGTATTTTTTTAGTAGAGACAGGGTTTCACTGTGTTAGCCAGGATGGTCTTGATCTCCTGACCTCGTGATCTGCCTGTCTCGGCCTCCCAAAGTGCTGGGATTACAGGCTTAAGCCACTGCGCCCGGCCAAAATCTATTCTCTTAACTGTTTTCAAGAATACAATACATTGTTATTAACTATAGTCACCATGTTGTACTACAAATCTCTTGAAGGTATTTCTCCCATCTCACTGAAATTTCGTATCCTTTGATCAACATCTTCCCGGCCAACCCCTTCCCCTATCCCTTGGTAACCACCATTCTATTATCTGCTTCTATGAGTTTAACTTTTTTAGATTCCATGTATAAATGAGATTGTATGTTATTTGTCCTTTTGTGCCCCGCTTATTTCACTTAATGTAATATCCTCCAGGTTCATCCATATTGTCACCAGTGACAGGATTTCCTTCTTTTTTAAGGCTAAATAGTATTTTACTAAGTATGTATACCACAGTTTCTTTATGCAGTCGTCTGTTGATGGACATTTAGCTTGATTCCACATCTTGGCTATTGCAACTAATGCTGCAGTGAACATGAGAGTAGGTATCGCTCTGACATACTGATTTCATTTCCTTTGGATATATACCCAATAATGGGATTGCTGGATTATATGGTAGTTCTATTTTTATTTTTTTTTTTTGAGCAAGTTTCACACTGTTTTCCATGGTGGCTGTACTGTACTTGGAAGAGCATAAGTTTTAAGTTTTTCAATTTTTTTTCTGTTATGGTTTATTTTGTGTTCTATCTAAAAAAATCTTTGCCTAATTTGAAGTCACAGATTTTCTCCTATACTTTCTTCTAGTAGTTTTAGGTTTTACATTTAGGCCTATGGATCCATTTTGAGAAGTTTTTTTTTTTTTTTTTTTTAATATGGTGCATGAGGTGAGAGTCTAAGACTCATTTGTTTTGCATATGAATGTCCAGTTGTTCCACACCATTTGTTGGGAAGATTCTCTGTTCTCCATTGAATTACCCTGTTACTTTTGTTGTAAATAATTGACTGCATATGTGTTCATCTATTTCCGGGCTGTCTTCTGTTCCATTTTATCTGTTTGTCTACCTTTACACCAATACCATGTTGCCTCGATTACTACCTTTCTAGTAAGTCTTGAAATTAGGTAGTATGAGCCCTCCAGTTTTGTTCTTCAATGTTGTTTTTGTGAGTCTGGGTCCTTTGCATTTCCATTAAATTTCAGAATCAACTTGTCTATCTACAAAAAAGCTTGTAGGGGTTCTGCTTGGAATGGTATTGAATCTCTAGATCAAATGGGGGAACTACCATCTTAATAATATTAAATCTTTAGATCCATGAACACAGTATAACTCCATTTATGCAGATCTTCTGCAATTTCTCTCATCAGTGTTCTATAGTTTTCAGTTTATGGGTCTTATGTATCTTTTGTTAGATATATCCCTGGGTATTTTATAGTTTTAGATGCTATTGTAAATGTTTTGTTTTGAAATTCCAATTTCTAATTGTTTATTGCTGATATGTAGAAATGTGATTCTTTAGAAAGGTTATTTAATGGGGGAGAGGTCAGGTTGGTGATGGCTTCATTGCTTTCTGAACAACAAGGACAGTAGTTTCAGAAGATTACTGAGTAGCCCAGACTGATGCTTCAGGCAGGCATTTTGGGCTCTCTTCTAGAGTGTTAGCTCCTCAACGCAACAGTAGGTTCCATGGCAGCAGGCATTACTCATCTGTGTCCTTGGCACATGACCTCAATTAAAGAAATACATTTTTAAAGATGAAATAACCTCATAGAGACTTAATACTGACCATTTATATTACCCCTCATTTTTTCCTGATGGGCTTATCAGCATTCATACCTGTGTTTTCACATGGCTTTAGTGAGGATTTATATCCTACTTTATATCCTCCTTTGATCACTAATGTAAGTTGACCCTAGTTTGATTCAAGCCTACAAGTCCAAATTAGAATGAATCCAATTGTCTTTTCTAGGGGATTAGAAGGGTTGTAAAGCTCTTTGTTTTTCCTTCCTCTCCTCTCCTCTCCTCTCCTCTCCTCTCCTCTCCTCTCCTCTCCTCTTCTTTTCTTCTTTTCTTTCCTTTCTTTTCTTCCTTTCCTTTCTTTTCTTTTCTTTTCTTTTCTTTTCTTTTCTTTCTTTCTTTCTTTCTTTCTTTCTTTCTTTCTTTCTTTCTTTCTTTCTTTCTTTCTTTCTTTCTTTCTTTCTCTCTCTCTCTCTCTCTCTCTCTCACATCCAGCTATAAACAATCATGTATGCATTAATTCATTACTTTTTTTTGAGATGGAGTTTTGCTCTTATTGCCCAGGCTGGAGTGCAATGGCACGACCGTGGCTCACTGCAACCTCTGACTTCCGGGTTCAGGCGATTCTCCTGCCTCAGCCTCCCAAGTAGCTGGGATTACAGGTGCCTGCCACCATGCCCAGCTACGTTTTTTTGTATTTTTAGTAGAGATGGGGTTTCACCATGTTGGTCAGGCTGGTCTCGAACTCCTGACCTCTGGTGATCCACCCTCCTCAGCCTCCCAAAGTGCTGGGATTACAGGCGTGAGCCACCGTGCCTGGCCAATTCATTACTTTTTAATTCACTCATCCAACATACTTCCATAGGGAAACCACTAATTGCCAGGCACTGGGGTAAATACTGGATTCATGAAGACTGATATGAACTGGTCTCTTCCCCAGGGGACTCCCAGACCAGAAGGAGGGGAAACAGCTGTGAAAGGATAATTACAACGGAGTGAGTAAATGCCCCCATAGGGTTATAGGCAAAACACTCTGGGAGCACAGAGAGGGGTAAGGAGTTAAGGAAAGCTTTCTGCAGGAGCTGACAGGAGCTGTGTCTCCAAGGTAAAATGCGAATTGTCTGTGAGAGTGAACATCCAGAAACTGGTTCAGGTGACTGCAGGAGAAAACTGGTTTACATCCTCTGGTGACCACTTAGAATAATTTGTACTTTGCATCTTCTTCTCTGGGTAATTGTCCTGGTCTTCATCACTGGAGGTATTGATGATAATACAAGTAGTATTGTTTAAATACTAATTACTGAGCAGCTTCTTTGCGTTGTTAGCCTAAGTACTTAATGCCCATTATCTTATTTTGTCTTTATTACAACTCTGGAGGCTTTAATGTTGGAGAAAACCAAGATTCAGTGAGATTGAGTAAGACTGAGTGACTTGCCCAGGGTTTTACAGCTCTTAAGTGGCAGTGTGAGGACTTGAATCCGGGGCTGGCTGACTCAAAGCCTGGGCTTTTAATCACTACATGATACTAATCCCCACAATAATGATAACAGCAGATACCAATTACTGAGCACTTATCATGTGCCAGCCACTGGGCTAAGTGACTTATATTTGTATCTCATGGGATTTTCATAACTGTAATTATCCCCATTTTGCAGATGAGGAAGTTGGACCTTGGGTTCTGTCACCCACTCATTATGCATTAGTTATCTATTTCTGCATTACAAATTACCCTAACTCTAATGGCTTAACACAGTAAACATCTGTCATCCCACAGTTTCTATGGGCAGGAATCCTGGAGTGGCTTATCTGGGTCCTTTTGGCCCAGGGTCATACAGTCAAGCGGTTGGTCGGGGTGCAGTTATTTCAAGGCTTGTTTGGGGAGGATCTGATTCTAAGCTCACTCATGTGGTTGCTGGCAGGCCTGCTTCTTGCCGTGTGGGCCTCTCCATAAGCTGCTTGAGTGTCCTCATGACATGCTGGCTTTCTTCCAGAGAGAGTGATTCTGGAGCAGGAAAATGAGAGCGCACACCTAACACAGAAGCTGTAGTCTTTGTATAACCTGATGTCAAAATCCATGGCCCATCACTTCTGTCTTTTATTTGCTAGATACAAGTCACTAAGTCTAGCCCACACTCAAGGGGAGAGGTGTTAAGTTCCATGTCTGAGTGTAGAAGTATCACAGAATTTGTGACCCGTCTTTAAAGCACAATTAGTAAATGGCTGAGTTGAGGTTTAAGCCTAGGATGACTGGCCTGACGCCCTGCGCTCCAAACTGTTTTATTATATTGCTTCCAAATGTCACAAAAGCATTATAGCCGAATGCTGTGTTGAAAGAAACCTGATTCCTGGCCTTTGGGGACTTTTAATTTTAAGAAGTCTCTCTGAGAAAGTAAGATAGACATATATGAACATCCAAATAAGTAGAGGAAGAGAGAAATTAGGAGATAATTGGACTAGTTGGAGAAGCAGGCATAGGAATTCCAAGGGCAGGCTGTTTTTGGCTTTCATAAATTCAGTCCAGATAGGCTTTCTAGCAGAGCAAACTTGAAAAACAACGTGGTGGCAGAGACTTGCACTATATTCAGTAACTCTCAGCAGTAACTCTGTTTGCCAGCCAAGTCCCTTCCCTGAGAGGAACAGGACTCTGGCTTGAGATAGCTGCAGAGGCTAATAAGGGTGTTTTTCCTGAGCCATATATGCACAGAGCATACTGACACATCCCAGCCGGAACAGCTAACAGCATCATCTTGGCTCCCACACACTCACCGCCCAGCACTTTCCCTGAGGCTGGGTTGCCATGGACAACCCGAAGCTGCCTCCCAGCCACTCAGAAGTCTCCTACGTTACCCTGTTCCACAGATGGCAGCAAGGAAATGAGGTTTCAGGAAGATGCAAATGAACCTTTTGGAAATGTACTGAACCTGGCACTTTTCACTGTCATTCCAGTTCAGTTGGCATCTCTATTCAGCTCTTTAAAAATGCTACTGAAACACCGTTTGGATTGGAAGTGGGTGGCTTGCTCCTGAGTTGGGCTGTCCTGCTTTCAGGAGATGGTGTTGGAAGAAGCTGTTGACAGGGTGGGTGGGATGACCTCTCATTTGGCCCAGGCCCCTGGATGGGCACTGCCCCTTTCCGCCTTGGTCCACACCCTGGCAAGCACCCTGGGGTCCTGAAAAAGCCCCATAATCACCCCTAGAATTAGTGGTACTTACCCTCCCTTCACAGGTTAATAGTATCCTTTTCCACCTTTCATTGGGAATCTGTTTTTTAGCGTCTGTCTTAGAAGCTAATAATGACACTGGTGTTAATCAGATAACATTTAGTGTTTACTGTTTAGCAAGCATTGTGCTAAGTGCTTCATATCATTTAAGCCTCCTGACACCCATATGGGAAGCATCCTATTATCCTGATATTACAAGTTATGAAAATGAGGCTTAGGAAGGTTAAATGTCTTGCTCATAGCCACACAGTTATATAGTGACTGGGCTGATACTATATTTGGGCCTGGGTGTGTCTGATTCCAAAGCCCATTTTTTCCACTCTTCTTCTCTCCGCCGGGCCTTGCCCTCATATTACCTGGTTCTCAGACCCCCATTGTCTCTGTACCTTGCTATCAGTACTTGCCTAGAGCAACTGTTGCTCAGGAACCTGCTTGGACAAGTCTTCTGGCTCGACCTCGACATGCTCCTTCGGATGAATTGTTGGTGTTAGCCCTGCGGCCCCACGCACCAGGGTAAGAGAGACTCTCGCTTCCTGCCCTGGCCCGAGGGACCGACTGGCTGGGCCTGCCTTCTGCCCAGCTCACCGGTCACAGAAGAGAGTTTGGACACACATTCTACTCTTGCCCGATGAAAAAAGTGTGTAGAGCCCAGATTGTTCCTTTCACCTGAGTGGAAATTTGAATGACCTATGTAGTCCTGAGGCCAGGGCTAGGGTCTTAATCTACACGTAGGCTGGAAATCTCTACTCTCTTCATGGATTGTCCATTTCCCTGGCTAGTCTCTGGCACCTAATGGCTCTCAGACACAGGGTGGTTGTGATTTCAGTGAGGAGGGACCAACACGCCTTCAATCCCACAGTCACACTGGTGGAATCAGAATCATCTATGTAAACAAGAGAACATTATATATTTATTTTTAAAAATGTTATGCTGGGAGTAAAATTTCCTTCCTAAGGAATCAGGTAGTCTTTTCCATGGGCTCACTAGTCTTCCTAAAATAAATGGCTATTTGACTTTTCAAAATGAGAGTGCTTTCCTTGGGAGGTATCTAATAACCATCCCTGCTACAGTGGAGTTCAGCTCACTCATATTCTGTCAACCAGAGAACCTCCATTCATCAGAACTTCTGCAGCCTTCAACACAGTGACAGTTAAGACTTGGGATCAGAACCCTGAGGCACCCTGCCAAACTCCTACATATGCTGCAGTTCACCAGAGTGATTAAATTACGTTCAGTCTAGCACAATTGTTCACCTAGAGCCAGTTCTTTAGTTTGTGATTCCTAGATAACTGATAGTTCTTACTCAGGGTTACCTTGAAAGATAAATGTTAAAAATAGTGATCATTAAATAAACTGATTTGATTAATTTCTAATGAAGGCATATTAATCTTAAGTATATTGGGGTTTAGGAGTGTTGGGGAAAGAAAGAAACATGCTTGTTGAACTCCCTGGGCCTGAGTGTTTCTGAAATATAAAATGAGGGCATATAGGAGAGAATGGTTCAAGTCTCTTCCTCTGACATCTTGTGGTCTTCTTAAGTAGCTAGAAGTTTGTGATTTCAGAAATGTGATACGTTTAGACTGTGGGAAATACTTATATTTGCCTAATTGGTTGCTAACATCAGGTATCCATGGAAACAAGTATCCATTATCACTCATGATAAGAAATTTATTCTTTTTACTCGGCATGATCAACACGATAGTGGGTATAGTGCTCCATGTATGATGGCTTCTTGCAACACGTACCATAAAAATTGGATTTCTTTTGACCATGCTGGGCTGTACTAATTTACATTCCCACCAGCAGGGCATAAGAGTTCCTCTTTCTCCACATCCTTGCCAGCATTTGTTATCTTTTGTCTTTTCTACAGCAGACATTCTAATTGGGGTGAGGTGATGTCTCGTGGTTTTCATTTGCATTTCCCAGATGAATAGTAATGTTGAACATTTTTTTCATACACTTGTTGGTCATTCATATATCTTTTTTAGAGAAATATCTATTTAGATCTTTTTGCCCATTTTTGAATCAGATTATCTGTTTTTCTGTTATTTAGTTGTTTGAGTTCCTTATACATTTTGGATATTAACACCTTGTCAAATGTGTGCTTTTGGCACGTTTGTTGAAAATCAGTTGGCTGTAAATGTGTGGATTTATTTCTAGGTTCTTTAATTTATTCCATTGATCTATGTGTCTGTTTTTATGCCAGTACCATGATGTTTTAGTTACTCTAGCTTTGCTGTATATTTTGAAGTCAGGTAGCATGATGCCGCCAGCTTTGTTCCTTTTACTCTAGATGGTTTGGCTATTCAGGATCCTTTGTGGTTCCATATGAGTTTTAGAATTTTTTTTTCCTATTTTTTTGTGAAGAATGTCATTGGTAGTTTGATGGGGATTACACTGAATCTGTAGATTGCTTTAGGTAGTATGAGCATTTTAACCTTATTTATTCTTTCAATCCATGATCATGGGATATCTTTCCATTTATTTGTGTCCTCTTCAATTTCTTTCATCAGTGTTTTATAGTTTTCATTGTAGAGGTCTTTTACCTCCATGGTTAAATTTGTTCCTAGGTATTTTATTTTTTTGTAGCTACTGTTAATGAGTTTTTTTTCTTTATTTCTTTTTCAGGTAGTTCACTATTAGTGTATAATGAATAAATGAGCTCATTTATTCATTCGAATAGTTTTTTGGTGGCATCTTTAGGCTTTTTAATATATAAGATCATATTCTCTGCAAGCAGGTACAGTTTGACTTTCTCCTTTCAATTTGAATGTACTTCATTTCTTTCTCTTGCCCGATTGCTCTGGCTAGGACTTCCAGTACTATGTTGGATAGAAGTGGAGAAAGTGGGCATCCTTGTCTTGTTTCAGTTCTTAGAGGAAAAACTTTCTACTTTCCCCTTTCTAGTATGATTTTAGCTGTGTGTTTTTCATATATGGCCTTTATTATGTTGAGTTACTTTCCTTCTATTTCTAATTTGTTGAGAATTTTTATTATGAAGGGATGTTGAGTTTTATCGAATGCTTTTTCTGCATCTATTGAAATGATCATGTGGTTTTTGTCTTTGATTCTGTTAATGTGATGTATCATTTTTATTCATTTGTGTAGTGTTGAACCATCCTTGCATCCCTAGGATGAATCCATTTGATCATGGTGAATGATCTTTTCAATGTGCTGTTGAATTTCATTTGCTAGTGTTTTGTTGTGGATTTTTGCATCTGTGTTCATCATGGATATCGGTCTATAGTTTTCTTTTTTGTCATGTCATTGTCTAGTTTGGTATTAGAGGAGTGCTGGCTTCAAAAAATGAATTTGGAAGGATTCCCTCCCTTTTGGTATTTTAGAATAGTTTGAGAATAACTGGTATTAGTTCTTCTTTAAATATGTGGTAGAATTCAGCAGTGAAACTGTCAAGTTCTGGGCTTTTCTTTGATAGCAGACTTTTTATTAGTGATTCAATCTTGTTGCTTGTTATTGGTCTGTTTGGGTTTTCTGTTTCTTCGTGATTCTATATTGGTTGGTTGTATGGATCCAGAAAAAATTAAAAATAGAACTACCATATGACCCTGCAGTCAATACTGGGTATGTATCCAAAGAAATTAAATCAGCATGTCTAAGAGATAGCGGTACTCTCATGTTTATTTCAGCAGTATTTACAATAGCCAAAATACAGAATCAACCTAAGTGCCTGTCAACAGATGAATGGGTTTTAAAATGTGGTATATATACTATTCAACTATAAAAAGGCTGGGCACAGTGGCTCACACTTGTAATCCCAGCACTTTGGGAGGCTGAGGTGAGTGGATCACCTTAGGTCAGGAGTTTGAGACCAGCCTGGCCAACATGGTGAAACCCCATCTTTACTAAAAATACAGAAAAGTAGCCGGGTGTGGTGGTGGGCACCTGTAATCTTAGCTACTTGGGAGGCTGAGGCAGGAGAATTGCTTGAACCCGGGAGGTAGAGGTTGCAGTGAACCAAGATCCTGCCATTGCACTCCAGCCTTGGTGACAGAGTGAGACTCCGTCTCAAAATAAATAAATAAATAAAAAGGTGAAATCCTGTCATTTGTGACAACGTGGATGAACCTGGAGGACATTATGTTAAGTGAAATAACCCAGGCATATAGAAGGACAAACACCACATGATTTCACTTATATGTGAAATCTAAAACAGCCGAACTCGTAGAAGTAGAGAGCAGAATAGTGGTTATCAGAGGCTGGGGAAGGGAGGAGGGAGGGGAGGTGGGGAAAGGGAGATGGGGCTGATCAATGGATACTGTGTTACAGTCAGATAGGAGGAATACCTTCTGGAGTTCTATTACACAGTAGGGTGACTCTAGTTCACAATAATGTATTCTATATTTCAAAATAGCTAGAAGAGAGGATTTTGAATGTTCTCACCACAAAGAAATAATAAGTGTTTGAGATGGTAGATATGCTGATTACCCTGATTTGATCATTACCCAATGTATGCATATATCCAAACATCACACTCTACCCCATAAATATGTGTACCTATTATGTGTTAACTAAAAATAAAACAAAAAAATTGAGTTTCCTATGCCTGTGAGAGAAGCGGATGTATACCTGCTCTTCCCGCTGCCTTGAGCTACCCCTGAAACTGATGGTCCTATCCCACAAAAGCTCATAATTCCTTTTCTCAGATAGTTGTACAAGTTTCGTATGTTTAAAGTCATCTCTTACCAGTGGTTTTATGAGCTCAAAGGCAAGTTTGTTTTGAAAACCTTATCTTGTATCCTTTTTTTTTTTTTGAGACAGGGTCTCACTCTGTTGCCTAGACTGGAGTGCAGTGGCGCTGCAATCACAACTCACTGCAGCCTCAAAATCCTGGGCTCAGGTGATTCTCCCACCTCAGCCTTCCAAGTAGCTGGGGCTACAGGCAATGCACCACAACACCCAGCTAGTTTTTTGTATTTTTTGTAGAGATAGGGTTTCACCGTGTTGCCCAGGCTGGTCTTGAGCTCCTGGACTCAAGAGATCCACCCGCCTCTGCCACCTAAAGTACTGGGATTACAGGTGTGAGCCACTGCACCTAGCTGTCGTGTATCACTTTTGTCTTTCTACTGAGGCTTTACTTTAACATTACGAAATTTGCATTTTTGTAACACTGTTTCTGTGAAAATTCTCAGAGATGAGTGGTAGATTTTCTCCAATATGAATGTACCCTCTACTTCCCTGGTGGGAGATAGTTTCTGGGGCATGGTGAGGGTTCCTGAAAACTTTGCCCTTTTTTTTTTTTTTTTAATTTACAAAAGAAGCTGGATAGCTTATGCCAAGAATAAGCAAACTTTCTTTTGGTGGTCGAGTCAAAAGATGGAAAAAGCTCTCACTTTCTCTTTTTATTTTGCTTGTTTTTTCCTCACTGTCTCCAGAATTTTAATCTGGTGTTCCAACATATTTTAACTAAAGAAAATGGCATTCTAGTTTAGTTTCTTTTTTCATTTTTAAAAACTCTGTATTGTTGTTTAACTCCTTGCATGTGCTGTTTACTTTTTATTCATGTATTCTGTATTCCAAACAAATACTTGAGCCCTCACTTTTACCTGGCAACATAAGTATATGGAGTTATCTTGGTGACTGAGGCAGATACATTTTCTGCCCAGCCAGGGCTCACCGTCTAGAGGCGCAAAAGACAAGTCACTGATGGTCCAGCACAATGCAGAACACACAGGGCAGGTGAAATCTCAGAGGACGGATGTGTAGTTCTGACTTGGAGGCCAGAGAAGTCCATTTGTAGGAAATAACATGTAAACTGAGACCTGAAAGATAAGCAGGTGTTAAGGCAGAGCGCTCAGAGTTGAGAAGAAGGTTTCGAGTCAGGGAACAGCACGTGGGAGGGTGTGGGGTGCCTGAAGTCCTTGCAGAAAGAAAACTTAAAACTGCTTTTATTCTCACTCAGCTTCAGAAATCAGATTTCAAAGAAAATCTTGCAATATTTGCCTTCAGTTTAGCTTTACCAACTCAAAACCGGAAAGACAATGCAAGTTCTGGGCATATTTATGAGCACGTAATTCTGTCCTTGAAGAGTAGGTTAGACATTGTCTGGAGTTTGCCAGGGGGCTGTGCTCATTAACATCCCCCTTGAACTGTTCATGGATGCCTGTCTAAGCAAAGAACTCCAGATGGGAAGTAATGTAGAATTCATCTTTACTCTGAAAAAGGCTACTCTTGACACAGGGCAGTGGGCCCTCTGAACTGAGGCACCCAGGAAAGTCAAGAACAGAATGTTTCTGTCTGGAAGCAGCAGCAGCAGCAGCAGCAGCAGCAGCAGCTCGAGGCTGGGCTTTGTGTCCTGGGTTCCTTTGGAATGCTTTAGAAGTCAGAACTGATATCTGAATTTTTGAACACTGGTCACCTACTTTTGGTGACAGACAGCTATGGACTAAATCTGATGACCAGTGACCACCCACATGGCAGTGGGTGAGCCTCTTCTGGAATATTGGGGAATAAAAGATTGATCTGTAGTAATGGTGGTGAGCTCTGGTTTTGCCTCCCGTATGGTGGCAAGTGTTCATTTGAGGGATGTGCTCCTGAGAGTTCACACAGAGTTTGATGGGCACTTCTCTCCCCAAAAATACATCATGGGGAAGTAAAAAGCACTATGATAATTCATGATGGCAAAAGTTGTTCATGGCATATCATCAGGAAATCCATACAGAGTGTGGATTAAAAAGGTAGTTCTCAAAGTATGAACCCTAGAGTGGCAGCAGCAGCAGCACCTGGGAACTTGTTAGAAAGGCAGCCTCTGGGCTCCACTCCAGATCCACAGAATCACACTCTGGGGACAGGGCCCAGCAGCTTGTGTTTTCACAAGTCCTCTAGGTGATTCTGATGTATGCTCAAGTTTGAGAACCACTGGGTAAAGAAGACAAGCTACAGGTAATGATCAAATGAATTTGCTGGCTGTAACTTCCACCCTTTCTCTCCACTCAAGAAAGCATATCGGAATGCCATTGAGTGAGGGTGACATCATTGTGGGGACAGCTATGAATTTGCACACGTTTATTTTTATTTTTATTTTTATTTTTATTTTTTTGAGACAGAGTCTCGCTCTTTCGCCCGGGCTGGAGTGCAGTGGCCGGATCTCAGCTCACTGCAAGCCCTACCTCCCGGGTTCACGCCATTCTCCTGCCTCAGCCTCCGGAGTAGCTGGGACTACAGGCGCCCGCCACCTTGCCCGGCTAGTTTTTTGTATTTTTTTTAGTAGAGACGGGGTTTCACCGTGTTAGCCAGGATGGTCTTGATCTCCTGACCTCGTGATCCGCCCATCTCGGCCTCCCAAAGTGCTGGGTTTACAGGCTTGAGCCATCGCACCTGGCCGCACACGTTTATTAAAATATGTAAACTATAGGTAACTGGTACTTTAATTTTTGTTTATTAATAACATGTGACCAAAGTCACAGCAGTGATACTACAATTAAGTACTGCAGTTCTATTAACCTAACCAGAGCAGTAGTTTTCATTGTTTTTGACCATGCCCTTGCAATACAAAATGCATTTAAATTTCTATCCAGAAGACACATGTAAGTGTGTATAACCAAAACAAATATTTCATGAAATAATATTCTTATTATCATATTTTCTGTACTTTTAAAAATATATATGCTGGTCATAATCCATTAAATTGATTTCATGACTTACTAATGGAAAGTGACCTGTGTTTTGACAAACACAGATGCAACAAGCTGTGTTTGCTTGGATCCTGTCTCTAGAGCAGGAGGTACGGGGGTGGCTGGCCTCACCCTCTGTCAGATAGACTTGGATTTCAGTCTCTGCCTGCATTCCTAGCTGTGTGACCTTGGGCCACTTAATGTGATCTCTGAGCTTTACTTTCCTGTCTGTCAATGTGGATGATGATATCTGCCTCACAGCTGTGGTGACAAGTAAATGACAACACATTTCACATGGTGCCTGGCAGTGGCAGCTACTACCTTACTTGTGGAAATAGTACTGCTAGCACTAGTTTTCAGAACATCATCAGTTTAATAACTTTTGTAATAACCACCTCACAGGAGTTTTTCACAATTTTTTTCTATACTGCAGTGCATAAGTGCACCCTACATTCTAAGCATTCAGAAATACTTTTGAATAAGTTTTAAAAATACATCCAAATTCTGCACTCTTTTCCAAAGTATATTCAAGTTTGTTTTGATATAAGATTTAGCACCTCCCATTCCCAATCTTGAGGACACTGAGATTACAGATGATGCCCTACATGGCTTCACACACCCACAAGATAGCCCTGAGTGGGGCATTTGGGAAATAGAACTTATGATTGTGTTTCTGTGGGAAGATGCTTGTTAGACTTTTCTTGAATACTCATACCTGTTGGTGACTAGGGGCAGCATCTCCATGTATGTAGCTCTGTAAACTGGCATCTCGGATCATCCACAGACCCTGGGCGATAAGCCATGTGGAAGTACCAGGGATACCATAAATCCAGATTTTGGGGAGTCCCCGCTAATGTCCACTTGTCTCTCTGGAGGTCATGATTGTGGTTGGCGGCCAGGCACCCAAGGCAATCCGCAGTGTGGAGTGCTATGATTTCGAGGAGGACCGGTGGGATCAGATTGCTGAGCTTCCCTCCAGAAGATGCAGAGCAGGTGAGCAGCCTCCCAGTTCTGCAAGCTGTTTTTCCCCTGCTGGTCCCCACTCCGTAGCAGAAGTTGTGAGCTACTCCGTGTTTCCTCAAGCATCTGTGCATTTCAGGCTCCCATTCTTTTCCCTCCTGCACAGTTTCTTTTTCTTTTCTTTTCTTTTTTGTTGTTGTTTTAAGACAGAGTCTTGCTCTGTCACCCAGGTTGGAGTGCAGCGTCATGATCTCGGCTTACTGCAACCGCTGCCTCCTGGGTTCAAGTGATTCTCTCACCTCAGCCTTCCAAGTAGCTGGGATTACAGGCACGCACCACCATGTCTGGCGAATATTTGCATTTTTAGTAGAGACGGGTTTCACCATGTTGGCTAGGCTGGTCTTGAACTCCTGACCTCAGGTGATCCACCCACCTTGGCTTCCCAGAGTACTGGGATTACAGGCATGAGCCACCACGCCCGGCCACTTGCACGGTTTTTGGCTCTTTTGGGGTCAGTTCTTATGAGCTTGGGGAGTTAAAGCTGATTCCAGTGTTTACTTGAGTCAGACGAAATTAGAAAAGCAAGTAGGAAAGAAATCCAGTGAATCCCATAATGACTGGCAGATATCTAAAGTATCTTCGGTGGTGACTTTTCCTGTGTCTGTCTTGCTCCTCCATTGTCATCCATCAACTTGAGCAGTCATGCGCCTGACCTGACCTTGATGTCTCGGTTTCCTGTGCCTCAGGTGTGGTGTTCATGGCTGGCCACGTGTATGCCGTGGGAGGGTTTAATGGCTCACTGCGGGTGCGGACAGTGGATGTGTATGACGGCGTGAAGGACCAGTGGACATCCATTGCCAGCATGCAGGAGCGCCGGAGCACGTTGGGCGCAGCGGTGCTCAATGACTTGCTCTACGCGGTGGGAGGCTTTGATGGCAGTACTGGTAGGTTCAGGGTGTGTTCCCAACCCCTCCTAGCCTGGGACACACCCTCCATGAAACCCTGTTTTATTCAGCCAGTTCTGGACCAACTTTCTTTCCATTTGTAGCTACTGCCCCAGGGAGATACCCACCCTTCTGCCTCATCCAGCTTTCAGGGGAAGAGCCAGGCCTTCTTCCACACAGAATATGTAACTGCCCATGTACTAGGCTTTCTAGGACTCAGAAGAGTCTCTTTCCTACTTTTCAGTGTCTGGGAACCTATTTACTCAGAAGATGAGACTTAGAAGGAGAGCATGCTTAGCTGGGGGGTGCCTCAGGCCTCCAGTTTGAATCCTCTGCCAGACAGATGAGGGAGCTGAGTTCAGCACTTGGAAGAAACCTGGGTCAGGTCACGCAGTGGGCCAGGCTCCCCATTTTTTCTGTTGCCCTTTCTACTACCCCACTGAAGCTTTGCCAGGCTTTTTCACCATAGGTGAGCCTTCTTGCCTCTGGACTCTATGTAGCTTCAAAATTTCAACCCGAAACCATTAGTTGACATAAACTCAGAGAGGTGATCTCATCTCTGCTCATACTGCCAGGTAGGTGTCTCAGTAGACAGTAGCTCTATTAAACTAATATGATATCCTTTGGCCCCCAGGGAGGGGAAAAGCAGTGTTTTTTACTTCTCTGAATTTTTATTTGTGTCTTCACAATTTGAGAATCTTTCTCAGCCTTCTCTTTGCCTCACTCATATAATTCCAGGGCTTTAGCCCCTCTGGAGGCTGCCTTTAGTGAGTGGGGCAAAGAGAACGAAAGGGTAGTGGTGCATTGTTTCTTTTGGGAATTACTTTTGGCTATAAGTAGAGAACCTGATTAAACTGTGCCTTAAAACATGAGGGATTTTGCTTTACTCATGAGACAAGAAGCCTAGAGGTTAGCAGTGGCTGAGTTGGTCCAGTGGCTCATGGACATTGAGACCACATTCTTTTTTTTTTTTTTTTTTTTTTTTTTTTGAGACGGAGTCTCGCTCTGTCGCCCAGGCTGGAGTGCAGTGGCCGGATCTCAGCTCACTGCAAGCTCCGCCTCCCGGGTGTACGCCATTCTCCTGCCTCAGCCTCCCGAGTAGCTGGGACTACAGGCGCCCGCCACCTCGCCCGGCTAGTTTTTTGTATTTTTTAGTAGAGACGGGGTTTCACTGTGTTAGCCAGGATGGTCTCGATCTCCTGACCTCGTGATCCGCCCGTCTCGGCCTCCCAAAGTGCTGGGATCACAGGCTTGAGCCACCGCGCCCGGCGAGACCACATTCTTTAAGATTTTCTTGGCCTTTTTCTCATGATCATGAGATGGCTGTTATACCTCCAGCCAACACATTTGTGTTCCAGCGGGGAATGGTATCTATATCAGAAAAGCAAAGGCCATTTCTGGAATCCCCGTAGACTTCTGCTTAGGTCTCATTGACTTGGTCACCCCTAGCTGCGAGGGAGTCTTGGAAAGCAAGTGTTTAGCTTTCCACTGCTAAGATAGAGGAAGTTGGGGGAAAGGTGATTGGAATAGGTGTTCAGTGAGGCTACCTCAGGTGACTACGTGGAATCAAAGTATCTCACTCTGCAGTTTTTATGGTCTACGTTTGCCATGCATTTCAGACATACCCCCTGTCCTTTCACAGCCCACTCTCTGGGTCAAGTCTTAATAGTCCCCGCAGGTAGACACTGCAGATATGTTTGAGGGAGTCGCCACAGGCCGCATGGTGATGCAGAGGTGGCACTGAGCCATCCATTTAGGTTTCCAGCCCCTGCATTTGGACTCCTCCCCCATCCTCACTGCTTCCTACACAGCAGGGTGAGGCCTGGTGCCATGGAAGTCTCATGAGTCTCTTGTCTCCCAGGCCTAGCATCGGTGGAAGCCTACAGCTACAAGACCAACGAGTGGTTCTTTGTGGCCCCGATGAACACGCGGCGGAGCAGTGTGGGTGTGGGCGTTGTGGAGGGTAAGGAGGTGCAGTGGCCGGTGGCCAGGCCTATCTGGCCCACAGGCCTTGTCCTGGGTCCAGCATCCTGCTTGGTGCTTCTTCTACCTTGGTTTATTCCTGAGATCACTCCTCTGAGTTAGGTACTATTATCCTGATTCAGCAGACGAGACTCAGAGAGGTGGTGGAGCTCCTGGCCCGAGGCTGCTAAGTGGTGGAGCTGGGCTGGGGGAATAGAAGGAGCCCAGAGGGGAAATGCCGGCCTGTGGTTTGGCCCCTTGTCAATAGCTCTGCTGGAGGTTGGGGAGGGGAAGGGAGTAGGGAATCCATAGTCAGCATGTGACCCAGGAGGATAATGTAGTGGAGTGAGAATTACATGTGTTTAATGAATTTTGTCCTCATATTCATATAGAACCGTGGGTGAGGTAGGCACATCTTCTTAGGTCTGATGACTGTCTCTGCAGGGCAGGCTGGTGATCGAGTCCAGCTCTAGTCAGGAAAGCTGTGTAGGGTAAGGCAGGGGGGTGTGGTGAGGTCTCGGGCCTGGTCGGATGGGACACATTTGTTTGTAAAAAACTAAAACTCTCACGTCTAGTCTCTCGTTTTGTTTGCAAAACCCTTGTGAAGGAGATAGGCAGGACTCAGATTTTCTCCATCCTTGGATGCCCCACATTCTAATGACAGTAAATAGCACAGCCTGTCCTTGAACCCAGGTCTTCTGACTCCTAAGCCAGTGCTCTTTCCGCTGTGCTATGCCCCTTCAGAATGCTGACAAATGCCAGTAAGTAGGAGTTCTGTAAATATGTGGGAATTCAGTGTACCAAAGCATAGACTATTACTTGAACTAAAATGTTATTTGCAGGACAACACTGATTCATCAACCTGTGCTAGTGTGGGAATTTAGATGGAATATCTGTTCATTCAGACATGTGTGCAGGCATTCCATCTCTCATGTACATACTCAAGAATACACATGCAAACACAAATGTGTCCTGGGGACAGCGTAACATTCAGCGAGTTAGACATTAATAGAAATATTCTTTTCTCGCACTGTATTTCTCAGTCTGCACTGGTATTGTGTAATTTAAGTTTTCATTTAAAGGTATACTATTCTAACATACTAAATAAGTCATCTTTGTGAGGGCAAGGATTTTGTCCTCCTTCCAAGGTAAATTGTGTCTTGCAATCTCATTCTCTTGGTGGAACCGAAATTGATTTGTCTGCCAAGTATAAGTGCTTTGTCTAGCCACCTTCTCATTTCTTCTCTTGTTCCTTAGCCAGGAATATCAAACAATAGAGTAGGGGTTAAAAATAGCAAATGCCTGTTAATAGACTCAAGGAACAACCTTGAGTGCGTATTTTTTCAGCTGATGCAGATGGAATGGTTGATGGGGGTTAGAGGAGGTGCCATAATGGTGGTAATTTAAAATACTCCCCTTGACAAAGGCTTTTGTGAGCATGTTCTGTATGTGGAAGAAGTGCTGTCTTGTAGCACGCCCTGTTGACATGGAAGACAGGCTGGGAATTTGTTTCTTCTACCCCTCCTGAATCTGAAGCTCTTTCGGCTATGGGCACCCTGGGGCAGCAGAGTCCAATTTACAGCTGTGGTGAGAATGTTGAGGGAGGAACTTAAGTGGACTCTGCTTCACTGTGGCCTTGAAGAGACAGCTCTCTGCACTGTCTGGCTTCCTCCCCTCCCTCTCATCATCTCATTACCATGGCTATACAGTTTGAATGACACTGAAAAAAAAAATGGAGGAAATCGCAATAATTTGCTACTGGCTGCCTCGAAGAATAGCTATTTAGGCAAAGCCTGTGTGGATCAGAGTATAGGCAGAAGCTCCCCAAGAGAGCGGAGAGTGTGCTATGGAGATTGTCGCATCTGAACCAGCACACACCGTACAAGTAGCCTGGACCATAGAAGAGCTGCTTAGTCAGGTTTTTAAAAAATTTTGACTTTGGTGCTTGCAGAACTGAGGAGGGTGTGTTTCTTTCTTCTAGATGGGTCAATTGAGAGGACCCTGGGGCAGAAAACAAAGCCAGGCTCGATGATGATAGAAGAAAAACATTTTTACATTTGATAATACAGCAGTAGTTCTGGTAGCAGAGTATAGGTTTGAGCCTGAGAATCTTTCTAACTTAAAATAATTGCGGATTTTCAAATATTAGTAGTATTCTTGGTGTCTATCCATCAAGAAAGCACATATGACCAAAAAATCTACCAAGTAATCCTGTTAAATGGATTTGCATTTGGCGATGTTTATTTAGTCTACAACTAGTGTGACTCCTCCCTCTGTTCCCACAGAACAGACCATCCCATTGCATTTTAAGACTAAATTTTAAACCCAGAATGTTTGAATGTCTGCTTTGGGATAGCTCAAATGCCAAATGTTTCCTCCTGTGTCCAACCTCACTGTCAGCTCTCAGCCCCAGGCAGAAATGATACTCTTGGGTAGCAGCTTAATGGTATTTTAATTTAAAAGTAGATGACGGCACCTCAGGGCTCTTGTGTATGGCTCAGAGATCACAGGGTAGTCTGCAGAAAAATTCCAGCCACCCTGGCCCACAGTGGACAAAGAACACTCCATTCACACATTGTACCGGCCAGGGTTGTGGAAGGGGTAGAGACAATGGCTAAGACAGGTTTTGGGTTCTCATTGAAGAAGATTTTTCCATATTTACTTCATCTGCTATTTCAAGCCTTTAGCCAGAAAGGTGGTCTGCCTGCGTATAGCTGGGGGCCTTCTAGCTTTCCATCTATCCAGTGCTGGTGTCTTGT
The DNA here is from genome assembly GCF_002776525.5 of Piliocolobus tephrosceles. Classification (NCBI taxonomy): domain Eukaryota; kingdom Metazoa; phylum Chordata; class Mammalia; order Primates; family Cercopithecidae; genus Piliocolobus; species Piliocolobus tephrosceles. The sequence goes on from NC_045437.1 coordinate 152,241,933, forward strand.
TCTAGAGAAAATTTAACCTAATTCACCAGCAAGATTATGTTGAGCCCCAGTGGTGCCAGGCCATAGCTTTGGGCTGGGTATTTGGGGGTACTTATTTAGAATGTTCAGTGTTTGCTTCTAAGGAGCTCATGGCTTAAGAGCAAGTAGAATATGTGAAGAAATGTGAAGGATGCTTTGTTTGGTTGAGGAGTAAGTTGGTGGTCCCCTGGAGAAAGAGGGAACAGAATTCTGAGGTAAGGGTGCCCCAGTTGGTTGCAGATAGGGTTTTAGCTGAGCTCTGGTTTCATGCCAGTGTCCCTGGCACCACACTCAGCCACTCTGTCTGTTGCAGGGAAGCTATATGCTGTTGGGGGTTATGATGGAGCTTCCCGCCAGTGTCTGAGCACTGTGGAGCAGTACAACCCAGCGACCAATGAGTGGATATACGTGGCGGACATGAGCACCCGTCGCAGTGGCGCAGGTATGGGAGAACTTCAGGATGCTGGCTGTGTCTGATTTGCTAACAAGTGGGTCTTTTCTTTTTTTTTTTTTGTTTCATTTTAGATTCAGAGGGTACATGTGCAGGTTTGTTACATGGATATACTGCATACGGTCAGGTTTGGGCTTCTAGTGTACCCATCACCCAAATAGTGACCATTGTACCTAATGGATAATTTTTCAACCTTCACCCTCCTTCCAGCCTCATCCCTTTTGGAATCCCCAGTGTCTATTATTCTCCTCTTTATGTCCATGTATACCCATTATTTAGCCTGTACATATAAGTGAGAAAATGCGGTATTTGATTTTCTGTTTCTGGGTTATCTCACTTAGGATTATGGCTTCCAGCTCCATCCATGTTGCCGCAAAGGACATAATTTCACTCTTTCTTTGGCTGCATAAGATTCCATGGTGTATACATACTGCATTTTCTTTAATCAACCATTGATGGATACTTAGATTGATTATATGACTTTGCTGTTGTCAATAGTGCTGTTTTAAACATAACAACTGTACATGTCTTTTTAGTATAATGATTTCTTTTCCTTTGCATAGATACCCAGTAGTGGGATTGCTGGGTCAAATGGTAGTTATATTTTGAGTTCTTTGAGAAATCCCCATACTGTTTTTCCATAGAGGTTGTATTAATTTATATTTCCACAACAGTGTATAAGCATACCCTTTTCTCTGCAACCATGCTAACATCTTTTTTTTTTTTTTTTGAGATGGAGTCTCACACTGTTGCCCAGGCTGGAGTGCAGTGGTGCCATCTTGGCTCACTGCAAGCTCCACCTCCTGGGTTCACGCCATTCTTCTGCCTCAGCCTCCTGAGTAGCAAGGACTACAGGCACCCACCACCATGCCCTGCTAATTTTTTGTATTTGTAGTAGAGATGGGGTTTCACCGTGGTAGCCAGGATGGTCTCGATCTCCTGACCTCGTGATCCATCCACCTTGGCCTCCCAGAGTGCTGGGATTGCAGGCGTGAGCCACTGCACCCGGCCTTTTTTGACTTTTTAATAGCCGTCTGACAAGTATAAGATGATATCTCATTGTGGTTTTAATCTTCCTTTTTCTGATGATAATCATCAGATGTTAAGCAGTTTTTCATATGATTATTGGTCACTGGCATGCCTTATTTTGAGAAATGTCTCTATGTATATCCTTTGCCTGCTTATTAATGGGGTTGTTTTTCCCTTGTTGAGTTGTTGGAGTTCCTTGTATATTCTGGACATTAGTCCTTTGTTGGGGGCATAATTTGCAAATATTTTCTCCCATTCTGTGGGTTGACTGTTTACTCTGTTGATTATTTCTTATGCTGTGCAGAAGCCTTTTTTTGTTTGTTTGTTTAATTAAGTTCCATTTGCCTATTTTTGTTTTTGTTGCACTTGCAACTTAGGCATCTTAGTCATAAATTCTTTGCCTAGGCCGATGCCCTGAAGAGTTTTTCCTAGGTTTTCTTCTAGGACTTTTATAGTTTCAGGTCTTACATTTAAGTCTTTAATCCATCTTCAGTTAATTTTTGTATATGGTAAGAGACAGAGGTCTAGTTTCATTCTTGTGTATGCGGCTAGCCACATACAGCACCATTTATTGAATAGAGTTTCTTTTCCCTATTGTTTTATTTTTGTTGACTGTTTTGAAGATCAGCTTGTTTTAAGTATGTGGCTTTGTTTCTGGGTTCTCTATTCTGTTCCATTGATCTCTATGTCTATTTTTGTACTAGTACCATGCTGTTTTATTTACTATAGCCTTGTAATACAATTTGAAGTCAGGTAATGTGATACTTCTGGCTTTGTTCTTTTTGGTTAAGATTGGCTTTGGCTATTCGGGCTCTTTTTTGGTTCTATATAAGCTTTAGGATTGTTTATTCTAATTCTATGAAGAACGATGTTGATAGTTTGATAGGAATTGTGTTGAATCTGTAGATTCCTTCAGGGAATATGGTCATTTTAATGACATTGATTCTTCCAATCCATGAGTATGGGATGTTTTTCCATTTGTTTGTGTAATCTGTGATTTCTTTAGTCAGTCAGAAGTGGGTATTGGTTCAACAACCTAACATTTTATTTTACCTCCTCCTTCTTTCGTTTTGCTGTATATAATCCCACTAGCACCTTTGCAGTTAGACACAGCACTTATAAGTTAACCTTTCCTGGGGGATCACCAGAGAATGGATGAGATAATACGCTCCTCATCATCGCTTATGTTTCTATGAAGGTGTTTACATCTTTTGAAAGTGAAGGCTTACTATGTGCCAGGCACTGTCCTAACAAGTACTTTTTATGCCTCAATCCATTTAATCCTCACTGCAGCCCTACAATGTGGATACAATATGAATTCCACTTATCAGATTTTGAAAGGAAGGCTGCCAGTGGTTGAGTAATTTGCCCAAGGTCATATAATTAGTAATGCTGACTCCAGAGTTAGTTTTTTAAATCCCTAAATTATCAGTCTTATTCCTCTGAAGTAGTAGGACAAGTCTTCAGTTGACAAAGCTGAGCTTGCCTGTCTGGGATTGAAAGCCAAGCTATTAGTGTTCATGTTTGGAGATAACTTATGTCCCCTACTCCCACTTTTCCTCAGTTCAATGCATTCCCCAACATGGGAAGAAAATGACTTTCCAAAAGGTTTTCCACTTCTACTTCTTGTCAGAAAACCAGAAGGTCTGTGGTCCTTTGGGATTTTTCAGGAAGCGGAGCAACAACCCCTTCTCCCCTGCTTTGTCTTCCCATCCATTGTCTTAGAGGCCCAAAGGGAAGGGTCTGAGGGCAGACAGAGGCATCAGTCCACTGGCTCTTTATTGCTGGTTCCTGTGGTCAGCGGTGACTGATTACCAATCTGATCCTGGCGGGAAGGCTGTGTGACTTCTGAGAAGGGTAGCCACATTCCCACAATGTTATTCCTTTCTCTCTCTCTCTCTTTTTTTTTGTGTATTTTTGGAGATTGAGTTGTGATCTCATTTTATAGTACCAAACATATGACCACTTCCTCAGCATTCTTTAAAAAGTATGCTATTTTAATATTTTTAAAGAGCCTTTGTGTGCTCATTGGTTTCAAAAATAAAATCTGCGTGATGCCATTTAAGAAGTGTTTGTGTTTGGAGTGCTATTTTTAGGGAATTTTTGTCTCTGCTGATTCTGACAGGTTGGCCCTTCCTGAATGTGGAGCCATTGCCTGGAAGTCAGGAGGCCCGGGACTTGGTGCTGGGTCTGCTCTCATTTGCCATATGACCTTCCTTGGGCAAATCCCTTCCCTTATTCTGGCCTCTAATTCCTTTTATGTGAAATGAGTGGGTTGTAGGGTTGTAGTAGATGTTCCCTAAGAACCAAGTCAATCCACAAATCCCATCATTCTTTTCCTGTCGTAAACCTCTTTCGGAAATTTTGGTTTCTAAAGTTTTGGTAGAGTCTTCTTCGTACTCCCTAGAAATCCTCTGTTGTGACATAAGGGGTGAGAGCTCAGCATGCCTGGGGCAGCACACCCTGAGATGCGTGACTGCTCCTAGGGCCGAAAGCCTGGGGAGGCAGCCAGGCGTGAAGCCGCGAGGGCAGACCTGCGTTAGGAAGCTCAGGCTTGTCTCTGTGGAGGGAGCCGCCTTTGGAGACTACAGCTGCTTTGTCTCTGCCAAGCTGCTGGCATGGTTATTGCTGGGTGGACATCACCTGGCCCTATTCCTGTCTCTTACCTACACTGGAGGACCTGGAGGGTGACACGTCTGTTGCCTGGGAGTCCAGTGTCCCTGGGAGGCACACTGACCTTGATTTAGGAAATCAAAACCAAGCCTTTTTCCTGAGGTTACTGTCAGAGCCCTGGCCTCAGACTCCCAGGTCAGCCTTTCTTCAGTGCTTCACTTCCGTAAGATTTGGGCAAGTCTCACCTCTGGAGTTGGGAACCCACATACTTATCAAGGTGGGTGTTCTTGTTGGCTGAAGACCTAGAGACCAAAGGCCCTGGCCTTTGGCTGCCTGAGGCGCTTTGGGGTGCCAGGAGCCCCTCTGGCTGTAGGTCCAGGATGCCGCTGCATGAATGTTTATGGATGAGGCTGCACTAGGGCAGAGGCAGAGTTGCCTGAGTGCCTGGAAGGCAGCTCGCTTCCTCAGCAGGGTGTGGGCAATGCTACCAGATGGTTAGGGGAAAAAGAGGCCATCTCTCAGGGAATGCGTGTTCCTGCTGAGCATGGAGGAAAGGAAGGTGAGGCAGCTTTGGAACTCAACTAATTTTATTAAACCTGTCAGTTAGAGCCATTGTTGATACGACAGCACCATCTGCTGTTAGTTTAGAGCAACTGCTGGGAGCCACTAGCATACCCACATAATTGCTGGGAGGGATTTTATTAATTTATGTTTTTGTCATTCAAGCAATATCTCTTGAGAACCTACTGCCGTGGGACACAGGGAAGCAGACGAGGACAAGGTAAAAACAGTCCTCATCCATATGGAGGTATAGTCTACAAGTCTGGTTCTTGGGTCTGAAACCTGGCTGCACATCCCAGTCACCTGAGGAACTTTTTCTGACTCCTGACCAGTGTGGAATCTATCTTTCAAAAAGCTTCCCAGTCGATTGAGATGCAGCCTGCCCACAGAGTGGAGTAGTCTGTGGTCCATGGGAACTACTGATCTAGTACAACTCTTTCCCTTTACAAATAGGGAAACTGAGGCCCAGAAAGGGGAAGGGTCACCCAGTGAGCAAGTCAGAGAGGCAAGTCCGGAACACAGGTGTCCTAGCTACCAGGTCAGTTGCACTTTCTAGATACTGTGCTGTCTTCCTTCTTTATGGCTTTCATCTTCTTGTTGTATAAAAGGATTTTAAAAGATTATACTAAAACTTGTAAACGAAGCAATTCTAGCACTCAGCTCAGGCCGATCAACATGGTTAGTGCTCTGATAATGCCCTCTGCAGTACAGGAGGAGAGAAGTGGGCAGAAAGGTCAGCTTCTGCTTACATGACCAGCAGGGAGGCCTCCTTAATAATAATTTCAGCACTTTTGCTGTGTGACTAGTTTCAATTTTTAACTCTTTTTAATCAACTAATATAAGGATGAGTAAGTAATACAACATTGTAGGAAAACTAGGCAATATAGATAGGCAAAAAAGGAAAATGAATGTAATTTACCACTCAGAAATAATTATTCTTAATATTTTAATGGATTTCTTTCAGTATTTTTTGTCTTTTTTTCTTTGCTTATGAACATCGTCCCCTGTATGTATATATGTATGTATACATTTATGTTTTTTCAAAACAGAATTTGGTTCACATTTGCTTTATACTTCAAAATTTTGAGGTTGCGAGTCTTATGAGGAGGCAGGTAGGGTGTCATTATATTTGTTTTACAGATGAGGACACTGAGGTCCAGGGAGACAAAATGGCACTCCCCAAGTCCCCTCACTGGTCAGGGCTGTCCAGGCTGGACCCCAGGCCTCCTGATTTCTGGTTACTGTAGCCAGCCTGAGGCTGGGACACTGTGCTCTGCCTTTCAGGGGTTGGAGTGCTTAGCGGACAGCTGTACGCCACAGGTGGGCATGATGGGCCTTTGGTGAGGAAGAGCGTTGAGGTTTACGATCCTGGAACAAATACCTGGAAGCAAGTGGCAGACATGAACATGTGCCGGCGCAATGCAGGTAATGACTGCTCTCTCCGTCTCCCCTTTGGGGGTCGTGTGCCTGTTCTCCCTGAAGACACTGGCTCTAAACAGCAGGGAGATTCCCAGGGTCTGGAGCTGAGTGTATATCCTCAACAGGGAGTGTCCATTTTCCAGGTGGGCTCTTGGTTAGAGGAGGGGAGAAATTGAGAACCCAAAAGCTAGCTGCAGATCCTGCAACCTAGATGCAGAGGATCCCCTTCCTCCCCAGTGAAGGGTGATGACTTTTACCGCACACGGTTGAGCACAGACCTGGAAAAGTCCTCTGGTTGCCGTCAGTACCCCCTGCCCGACAGCTTTGGTAGGTAGCTAAGCACAGGGCTCTGTGGACAAGGGCCAGACAATGGCACTTGGTTCTATCTTTTCTTTGCCAGTGCCTGGCTAGGACAACCTCTCACTTCCTACTTGAAACCAGTCTCCTTCCTTGCAGGGACAGTTGGACCCTTGATCAGTTCTCCTTTCCTTATTGCTTTCTTTGTATTCCTGTCTCTCCTTTCCTTCTTGTCTCCTACGCCTTCCTGTAGGAATGATTTACTGTAGAGTATTTAGGTTTATATTTCCTGGAGCATGAGGCCCCTTTTAAGCTATTTCCTTTTTGAGCTTTGCCTTGTGGGTTGTGTACTGTGTCAGTATACCTTTATGCCTCTTTGCTCTAGGAAAGTGTTGGCTTAGCCCAACTTCCCAGGCTGGAAAGACACACAGGTGACTTTCAGGCAGATCCATTTTCATTATTCTCATATTACCTGTTTGCTAAGCCCATTCATGTCTGACTTGGAAGTGTAAACAGGGGCTGAGGGGCTGTTTATTAATTTACTCGTTGCCTAAGCCTGCTGTGATAGAAGTTCTCATTTGGCTTTAAGCCACATGAGCAAAGAATTACAGGACCCTTAAGGCAGCTAGTCTATCTAGAACCTGGGAATTCAGTTTAGATGTAATTGTGTGTTTGCATAAAATTCATGCATAGATATTTGTATTTTTTAATAACAAAAATGGAATTACATTATAACACTATTTTGTAACCTGTTTTTTTTTTTTTTTAAAAACTCACTTTACAATCTCTCATGAATATCTTATTACAACACTAAACTTACTTATATAATATTATTTTAAATGACTATATCATAATTTAAGCAATCTACTATTGGACACAGGTTATTTCCATCTTTTCTATACTGTAAGTAATACTTTAGTTATTATAAACGGTCTTTATGGCTAAATCAGTGCATACATTTAAAATTATTTCTTTAGAATAAAAGGCCAGAAATGGATTTTTTTTTTTTTTTTTTGAGACAGGGTCTCGCTCTCTCAGGCTGGATTGCAGTGGCATAATCTTAGCTCTGCAACTCTGCCTCCTGGGCTCAAGAGATCCTCCCACCTCAGCCTCCTGAGTAGTTGGGACCACAGGTATGCGCCATCACATCTGGCTAATTTTTGTATTTTTTGTAGAGACAGGGTTTCACCGTGTTGCCCAGGTTGGTCTTGAACTCCTGGGCTCAAGTGATCCATCTGCCTTGGCCTCCCAAAGTGCTGGGATTATGGGTGTGAGCCACTGTGCCTGGCCAGAAGTGGACTTTTTTAATTAGAGGGAGCACATGTATTTTAGATGCCATCCAGGAAGGCGTCCATTTTATCGTCTCACCAGTATTTGAGAGTACCTTCAGCAACACTGATAATTGCTACTTTTTGGAGTATCACCAATCTCTTAATCTAATTTTGAAAAACACACAACATATTGGACTATGGCCTTTGAAAGTCTTAATGAGCAATAATTAATTATGTTTTCGTACGCCTTAGACCCTGCTGCATGAGACTTTGCCCAAAACCCATCTCACTCTGAGATCAGGGTGGGAGCTGTTCCTCATCCCTGGGAGCTATGTGTGAATGTAGATCCCAGTCTTGTAAAGGGATTACAGACATAACCATCAGCATCACACAGTGTGGATATGACATAGGGCTTATCAGGGAAAAACTTAGCAGCAGAGAAGTAGTAGCATGCGTGAAGACCCCTGAATTGTTTTATTCCCTAGCTCAGGCCTGGCACAGGAGGTCTGTGTACACCTTTCCAGTAAAGAGGGGTCTGTGCCCATATGCTCTACATACATATAGTGTAGGTATGTGTGTGGCGGAGGGCATACACGTTATAAGTAATCAGACTCCCTGGTCAGGGAAATGATCTTGTTAGGAAGAAGGATGCTTGGAGCCCAGTGGCTGTTGTCAATATTTTCTTCCACTTAGCAAACTCAAACCTGCGGAGCCAAATCTCCGTTGTATTACCATGAAGGGAGGAAAAGAGCCTCCCAGGCTATCTAGATTTGTCTTTCAATCAATTCTGATCTCTTGGTGCACCTGCTGTGATGTCTCCTATGGCTTTTGTTTGACTCCCAGGGGTCTGTGCAGTGAATGGGCTCCTGTATGTGGTTGGAGGGGATGATGGATCCTGCAACTTGGCTTCGGTGGAGTACTACAATCCTGTCACTGACAAATGGACACTGCTTCCAACCAACATGAGCACGGGGCGGAGCTATGCAGGTCAGTGTGTGCCATCTCCATGTCCATCCCAGAGGCCTCCAACACACTGGGGGTGGGTGGGCCGGTGGGATGAGGGGATATGAGCTTTCTTAACTTGGGCCTGAGTGCCTCCTCCAGGGATGACAGGTAATTATTACACGGCTACCACTCTTTCATTCTGAGCTCATGATAGATACTGATAATTAGCACTTATTACCCCCTGCCCCTGCCCTGACCCTGTGAACCTGAAGGTAGCCTCAGAATTTATAACATTTGTTCCATTGAGCCACTCCAACTGAACTGAGTTGTCACAAGAGATTTTAGAATTTCATTGCCATTCCTGGTTTACTTTGTGCCAGGCTCCTAGATGGCATAAGATGCAATTCTTGCTGTCCAGAGTTGAATTGGACAACTGGGAAGACAAGATGATGTATATACAAGTTCTAAATGACATACACTAGACAGGCTTTAGCACTTGAAAGACTGGTGAGAACTGGCAAAGCCAGGGAACCCTTCCTGGAGGAGATAGGCTCAATTAAACTTTGAGGCTGGATCACAATCACACAAATGGCTGTCCTTTACTGGGTGGCTGGCTTCGTGCCATGGGGCAGTGTGTTAGGAACAGAGTGTGCATTTGTTCTCATCTTTTCAGCAACTCTTGGGCTGAATGGGACTGTATCCGTTTATTTTATGGATGATGAAACTGAGGTTTGGAGAGTTTAAGTAATTTGCTGAAGGCCACACAGCTAATAAATGGCCAAGTCAGTTCAAACCCAGAGTTCTAAGTCCATGCCCTTTGTGCTACCCCAGCTCAGGGTAGGCCTCAGAGTAAGGCACCAGGCGGGTGTGGAAGCTTCTCCTTGGGGAGTGTGTGTGAGGGGTTTGGTGAGTGGCAGGGGCAGGGGTGGCGTCAGAGTTGGTATTTCTCTCTATGGGGAGATGAGCGAATATGTATCCATAGTGTAGTTCAGTTCCTTGTATCTGGTTTTCCAGGACCTGGAATAGAGATAACATTATTTATCCAGCACACGCAGAACATACCAAGCATTATCCAAAGTATTTGATAGTCATTATCTCTTTTAATCCATACTTCTTCCAATTCCCATTTTGCATTAAAAGGTCAGTCATTCCATCTTGTTTGACTGCAGAGGAAGATTGTGCTGTGCAGATTTGAAGGAGTTTGCAGCACATTCTTTCAACGTAAGACTTCTGTTGCAATGGACTTGAACTTTTTTCTTCCTTTAGAGTTCTTTTCACCTTTTATTGCTTTTCTTGGCTAAGTATAAAACATTTTAGAAGAAGTTTGATCCTGGAGTAATTCTGTTCTGGGATGAGTGAGACAAGTGAGGATCTTCCCTTGACTCCATGCGTGCCTTAATGAGAGGGGAAGAGTTAAGTGTGGGTGGTTAGAATTTCATATATATGCTGAATATTTCATGTACCTTTCTTCATTGTCTGCCCTCTCCAGAAGTAGGTAGGAAGCAGACAAGCAAACCTGCAATTTTATGTTCAAACCCACTTACTGAGTCTATTATCTTAAAGTCTAAGGAAATGCTCCAAAATGCAAAGATTTGTGGACAAAGTTATTTATTGGGGCCTTACTCATAATAGGAAAAAACTGAGAATTACTTAATGTCTGACATGAGGGAAATAGTTAATAATCTATGGGATATTTGTATAGTGTATGGATTTTTAATGTTATAAGGAAACATTTGTAATAGCCTGTTAGGTTAAAAAAGAATACAAAGTTGTATGAACCTTGTGAACTCACACATGTAGTCCTGTATTGCTGGTAGCGGGAGTGGGGGTTGAATAGCTGCTGCTGCTTCTGCAGATGGATATTGGAGTCAGATATGAATTTGAATCCCAGCTCTGCCACTAGCCCTGAGTCTCTGGGCCAGATATCCCATCATACTGAACCCCTGTTGTCTTATTTGTAAAATGGGAATAAAATTAGACTAAGCCTTTTAGGGTGCTGTGAGAATGAAATGCAGTGAAGAATGAAATACTGGTGAAGAGCTAAGCACAATGCCTGCCTGGCAGTAGACACCATGCAGTAAATGATTGTGATTATTATTAGATGCTAGAAAGTATTCCAAAAAGACAGTGGTGGTTTTCTTTGTGTGAAGGGATTAAAGCTTTTTTCTTTGTGTTCTGCATTTTCCAGATTTCCCATAATGAGAATATATTACTTTTATAATCAAGATAAAGGTTATATGAAAAAGCAACACAGGAGCCTGCTTTCAAAAACAAAAAGCTACCTTCTGAAAGAGATGTCTGAGATTCAAGTAAGATGCTGTCAAGACCAGGCACCTGGACTCAGGTTCTGCCTGCCTCGAAGCTTCTATGTCTGCACCTTTAGCCAGGAATAAACAGGAAATAGATGTCTTAGCAAAATATCTCCAGTGGGGTATCCTGGCTTGCTTTTAGCCATGTTCTGTCAATCTCATCTTCAACCAGAACATTTTATAGTTGTAGGACTATGTTAAAATAAGGCTCCAGTAACCATCCTGCAACAGGCACCAGAAACCCTGACAGATACTTGCCTAAATAAGGAAGTGAGTGTATTTGTCTCAAGTAGAAAGAAATCCAGGGTTGGCCTGGGGGCTCAGACTGACATCGAAGAACCAGGTTTCTATTCTCTTTTCTGTTCTGCCAGCTTTATCAAGGGCTGCTGCCTCCCCTTGGCCTTGCGTGAGCGTTCCAGTCACAACAAGAACAAAGCCAGCGTTGCAACACTGGCACACTTGCCTTTATAGTCTTATTGGCCAGCACTGGGTCACATGGCACGTCTAACTGCCAGGCAGTCTGGGAACCCGAGCTTTCAACTTACTGGTGGCTGTAGTCAAGGACAGCAAGTTGGAAGGATGTTGACGGAATCAGCCTGTACTATCTGCCATGTAGCCTCAGTCGCTTACAGTGAGGTTCTGGGTCATGCGTGGATTTATAGTTAGGTGTTGAGCATGGTTCACCCGGACTAAAACAGTAACACAGCGTACATGTCTAGAGCATTTATCAAAGTTGAGATTGTCACACTGGCAGGGTCTGTTAGATGACATTCGTGTAGGAACTGAGCATAAAGAGGTCAAAGAACTTGCCAAAGGCCATAGTGCAGGTTGACTGGTGGCAGAGCTAGGATTGGAATTCAGTCTTTCCTGCTCCCATGAAGGCAGCCTACTGTACTTTGCACTTCATTCCAGTGTCTTCTAAAAGTAGAGATGAATCACCCATCGCTTCTCTTACAATGATTCAAATTTAGAGCTGCGTAGCTGCCCCTGGGCACTGAGCATTGTTGGGCTGGGTGCTAGGGCTGGGGACGGGAGTCACCACAGTGAGTCCATGTGATGACACAGGGTGAGGCCACTAGCCAGTGGTGTTTGAGGGACTGTGCTCGTAGGTTCAAGTGTCTTGCCAGGACTTGGCTGTTGGAGTGGGGAATGGCCAGCTGCTAGCAGCCTGAGTCCACAGACACTTCGATATTAGGATAAAAATTGTACACATTTCCCTTGGCTGTGACTCAGGATATCTTGGATTCATGAACTCACTGGGACTCTGAGTAATTTTGGAGAAGCTAAGATGATAACTTTCTCCCCCTTTCTTATTAGGTGTTGCCGTGATTCACAAGTCCTTGTGACCCAAACTCCCACTGCCAGGAGGTGGAGGAAGGAGCAGGTGCTGCCTGTGACTCTGAACAGCAGGACCTTGGTGACTGGATTCAACTCCCTTGGGAGGGTCTGTGCTGCTGTGAGAACCGCTCTCCTCTGACTTGGCAGACTGGTGTTGTTCATCGCAGTGTGGACACCATTACCCACCCCCGCTCCCCTGAGGTGCTCTGGCCTATGCCCTGAGCAAGGGGGTCCTGACAGCCCCAGGCAGCACCTTTGGGCTTTGTTTTGGTGTTTCTACAGGGACAGTACAGACCCTGGAGTGTGTGTGTGTGTGTGTGTAGAACATGGTGTTTCTCTAAGTTGGGGGGTGAGCGTATGTGACAGTCTACTGGATTTCTTTACTACTGATCCTTTCGCTGTGTTAAAAATCAGATCACAGAGATCTCTCCTCTGGATTTGTCCCATGGGGACCCTGAGACTACTAAAGCTGCTTTCTTCCGAAGGTCCAGTTGGACAGTCTGGGAATGTCCAGAAATAACCAGTGAGAGGGGCAGTTCCCTGGCCACGCCCACTTATGTACTTTAACTACTGTGACTTTGTCTGCAGAAGAGCTAGAGAATTTTCAAAGCTGCACCGTGTCCTCTGTGTGCTAGAATAAGGGACAAACGGGTTCCTTGCGCTTCTCAGCCCGCTGTTTTCCTTGAGTTCTCCTACAGGAAGCAGATGAGAACTGCCCAGTCTTCAGGTTTAGACCATTGGTCTTTGATGTCATAGATTCCAGGCCTGGGAGATGTTATGTCTCTTCGGCTGGGAAAACTAGCTCTTCAGAGAAGCCTCGGGTAACACTGAAAAAAACAAAACAAAACAAAACAAAAACAGGAAAAAAACAAAAAACCAATAACCAAAGTGGTAAGGATTCGGTTCCTGTCTGTAACGGTCTCAGAGAGGGCCCTACGTTTAGGTTTTCCCAGGATGGGACAGTCCCCATTTATGCTTAATACCCAGGTTTAATTATTCACAGCACCCCGTTTTACTCCCTGAAGTGTTCTGGTTTGGAGGGTAAATAAGAGGTCACCCTCCTCCAAACACAAAGATAGATTTGTGCCTGTGTTGGAGGGAGTCGTGTGTGATTCAGGTGGACGTTGGGTGGCTTCAAAGGAATAGACCACTAGAGCTGGCCCTGGGCGCTTTGTGACAGTGGTCAAGTCTGTCTAATGTCCTTGTCTTCTTTTTCTTGTGCTTTCCCCCATTCCAGGGTGTGCGCCCTCTCCCCAACCCCCAAGAACCCCACTACTGCTTTCCCTGTGAGGTAGGAGGTGTCAGTGGGCCCTGGGTTTGAGGCCTCCTGAGGTGTGCTTGCGTTTTAAAAAGGGAGCTTGGGAAGAGCTTTGCTAATTCACAGGTAAAAATTATTAATGATAGAACTTCAAACATCTTGAGGAGTGGGCATTTGAGGGTGCATGGAGTAATTTGTCTTTAAAAACCTTTAAAGTTGTGCTGTTCGTAAACTAGCAAATTGCTCATGCTGGAATTTCTGGCGTAAGCAGGGGAAGTCTTGTGTCTGGAGAATAGTCTCGTACCTTGCAGTCTGGGACACCCTCCCTACTTTGAGAATCCACCTACAGGAAGCCAAGGGACTTTATAAATCCTGATGTTGGATTTCTGATATGACTGCGCTACTTCCAAGCAGGTGCTGCAGGAGATTGGCATCCCCCAACCCCTGCAGTTAGAAACCCTGGAGTCTTCCCCGCCAGTGGGCCACTTTGTGTATTTACTGTGTATTTATTGTGCCCTAAATGTGCAACTCTCCTAAAGACAAAACTTCTCTTCCTGATGTTAAGCACATGTTTCTTCAACAAGACGCTTGGAGAACAACAAGTTACCCAGAAGTTTTAGAAGCCTTCAGAAGAGGCTAAAATATCCAGCTTTGGGGGACCTGGAAGAAATGTCTCCAAAGGAAGCAAGGCATGTTTTAGTTGAGTACTCTGGTCTCACTATGAAGTGGGGATGACTGTGGCTTCAGAATTCTACCTGGCTGTGGGTTGGAAGCTGATGGAATGAGAAATGTCCTTTCTCCTTCTCTGAGGAAATTTTGAGTCTTGTTTTGGTGTGTCTGTGTGATGGGGATGGGGTTGGGGTTGGGATCTGATGTATGCCGTTCACAGAAGCTCTCAATTTCAGATGACAGGTGAATTCCCCGTCCCTCCCCCACCATTGAGAAGCTAGACTTTCATGCTGGAGAGGCTATTTTTTATGTGTCATCTTCCAGGGAAGGGTCCCTCCACTGAAAGCTAGTCAGTCATGTTTTCTGTTTTTGGATTTTTGCAATTGGTTTTGCCTCATGTCTCCCTCCCTACAAAGCACTGCCTCTGCTGGGCGTGCTGCCGAGGCCGTGTGTATTTCACCCTCATGTGTCCTTTCTCATGGGGACCAGAACACTGGTACGTCATCACCAAAGCCAATCTGCTCCAGCTGCCCACAGATGCCACCAAAACCTGCTCTCTTCATTACCAGGTAGGATTCTCCTTCCACAGTGGACACAGCAGGCTATTTTCGAGTTTGTGCTGGTCACATGGTAGATGAAGCCTCTTACTGCCCCACTTAGGGTGGCCATGGCTGCTTGTGAATGCAGCTTTGCCAGTGGCGTATCTGTCATCTGACTGAGGTGGTGAAATGGAATTGAGGCCCAAGGTTAGAAGCAGCCGAGACGCCACTTGGATACTGATTTGAACAATGTAGAAGTCAGATTCTGAATTCCAAAGTTATTTCTCGTAAGTACCCAATGGCATCTCTCCATCTACAAAGTTGCAGTATTATGCAAATGAAAGTGACCTCATTTTCTGCTATGCAATAAGAATACTTAATTCTATTTCCTGACAAGCCAGTTGCAATATCCCCTAAGATGCTTTTTGAGCTGTCTTACTTTGATATCTGTTGTGTAATGTTTGTATATTTCTGAGCCAGATCCTTTCAAAGATTGCCTTTTTATAAAATTGAAGCTGTAGCTTTTAGGCTAAAATTTTAATGTAGATATTTTTATAAGATATTTTTTTCAAGATGTTTGAATCGCTTTTTATTGTCCATGATAATGCGTTATGTTCTTTGCATCATTCACTCTCAAACATAGTTCATGCCTGTAGCTCTCTTCCTTTTGTTTCTCACCCTCCAGAAGCATATTTTTCGGTAGCTCCAGGTAGATGAGCCTTTTTTTTTTAAATACCATATTCAAGGGAGTCTGCTGAATTTTAAAACACAGTCGCTGGTGTTTCTTGAATTGCTAGGGACTGATGTTATGTTCGACTCAGCTCTTGCCCATCTGTACTGATTGTGTGGTTTTTTTTTTTTTTTTTTTTTGAGTCTGCTTTCTGTGGGAGTGAGGCTGGGCTGTCTCATGGTGGCTGGCACTGACGGGCACTGAGGCTGGCACCCGTGGCATGGAGAAGCCTCAGGGAAAGGCCTGCCCCCAGCACACACTCCCATAGTGTCCTAGGTGCAGCCGACCATTCCTTATTCTCTTCTATCTCCTTGTTCCTCTGAAGCTTCCAATAGCTTGAGGCCTTTGCTGCTGGATGATGCCCTTTTTGGGAGCATCTTGTCTCTGACCTTTAGAAGAGGGGTCAGTCCTCATGATCCCCATGTGTTAAGCCTGTGCTTTGCAGGTGCTCACACGACACTTACAACTTACTTCCTGAGCTGTGTCTCTACTCCAGGCTCTGGTTTGTGTATTAATCTGCCATTAGCATCATGATTTTTAAAATTTATTATTATTATTATTATTATTATTATTGTTGGGACAGGTGCCATTTACATTGCCTCTATGCTCCCCATTTGCACCTAGCTGGATCAGGTTGGGAGGCTGAGCAAACTCATATTCCAGTTAGTTGGAGTTTTTAAAGGCTCTGTTTGCCTGGAGAAGCAAGGAGGTTAGAATGTATTTTTGTTTTTTTAAGCATTTGCACTATTTAGAGTCCTAAGCCCCTCATGTTCAGCAGTGCTGTGTTTCTACTGACCAAACAGGAGAGCCAGCAGCACTTCTAGCATTTGGGATTGAAAGAGATTACTTCTGTAGTAGATAATTGCAGCCTCATAGCCCCTGTGCAGCCTTCGTCATGGGACTCAGTGACTCATGGATATAGCATCAGCTATGGCAGGAATGCACAGGACTGTGGCATTTGCAGCATCAAATTGCCCTAGTGCCATGTTTGGTTATGAGATTGTAAATTATTTGCTCCCCCGTCCTCCCTCCCCTCGTTTTCAGTGGCAATAGAGGACCCTTGTGCTTTTTGTTTAATTTGCATATTATGTGTAAAATACTTTCTTTGAAAGAAAAGTGAAGACACTGAATGTGTATGTCTGTGTGGGTGCTCTGTCCCTGTGGTTGTCATAGCCAGTCAGACTTGATCACTGACACCCCGTACAACATGTTGCATAGGTAAGATCCTCAATCTGGTGTTCTCTGCATGGCTGTTAGGGACTGTATATCTTGTAAAAGGACACTTGTCACATGCTTGATCAGTTACAGCGATAGCTGAAGAAACATTTCCTCAAATGTATTATTTTAACAGGAATCATGTTCTAATTTCCCATCCTTTAATTTTAATAAAAGTTGAACTGTGCAAACTTTTCTCAGTATTTCATTTGTGTAGTTCACTGTCTCTGCTATGTCTCAAACATGAAAAGGACAGATTTATTCCTGTATGTCTTCGGATTAAAAAAATTTTAAGATCTACTGGACAAGATCTGGGTTCCTTGGTTTCCATCACTGGCCCCAGCAGAGTGCCAGGCCCACAAAGACCTTCTTCAATGAAGCCAAGAGAGGACAGTCCCTCAGGAGGGTGTTAGGTGGTTTGGGCAACTGCCAGATAATCACTGGGAACCACGGAGCGTCAGGTTTGGTGGGGAAGACGGCTAGCTCAGCTGGGCATCACCATTTGGGAGAGGAGCCTTGTATGAATGGCGGGGGGGGGGGGGGGGGGGGGGTGTGGATCCCTGGCTCAGCTGTAACTTCTCAAAGCCTCCTGCTCAGAGACCTTAGCTCTCTCTCTAGTTAACAAACCAGTTCCAGGCCCTTTTGAGAGGTCAGTAGCTCTGGCCTGTACCAGGTGACAGATGGACAGCACAGAGGTGTTGGACTTATCTTCAAGCTGGAGAGACTCAAGGGACGAGTGGGAACCCTTAGCCAGATTCCTCCCTGTATTTGGGAAAGTAAATTTTGAGCTCCGAGAGGGCACAGCCTGCTTGCCTCACCCTGCACTCCGGGTGCCTGGCCCGCAGCTGGCACTCAGGAACAGCTGATGGAAGAGCAAAGAAAGGCACGTGAGTAGGGCTCGGGTGGCAGTGTCTTTCCTGCCTGCAACTCCTCTCCCCTCTCCTGGGCTGGCCTCTGCTGGAGCCTCTGTTCTCCCAACTGTCACCACTCACCCTCTGCTCCTGTCGAGCAGTTAGACTGCTCAGAAGAATGAGGTCAGGCCTCTTTGAGCCCCACAGATCCCGAGCAGGTGGGCAGGAATGTGTGCCCCTGGGACAGAGGAGGCCCACGAAGGTGAATCCATTTATCTGAGGGTGTGTTGTGAGCAGTGGAGCACACCTGGATGAAACCTACTAACTCTTTTGACCCACAATTGAATTTGAGCATCAGCCTGAGAAGAGGGTTCAGGCTGCGGTTGTTTCAGTAATCATAGCGGCTGGCATTTATTTTGCATTTGATGTGTGCCAGGCCCTGTGCTGAATGCTTTAATTCCAGTTAATCTCCATAACACCTCATGGAGGCAAATGACCACATGATGCTCTGCCTAATTCACAGGATTACCGGAGTTAATTGACAGACCCTTGAGAAGAGGTGCAGGCCCCCTCCTCCTACTGAAGCTGCTTGCTGAACTGTGCCATCTTCAAATCCCAGAGGCCATACCCTATGAGTGCATTCTGCAGCTAGGAGGTCACCAACGTCTGGCCCTCAAGGGTGGGCAGGGAAGCAGATCCCGGAGCTAGGCTGGAGGCCCCTTCTGCGGTCAACCTACTCTGGACCTCACCTGGCCTTGGAGAGGGCTGGCCAGGGGCTGATGGCTAGTGAGGGCTTTGTCTCAGGGCACACATATTTCCCCCACTATGCTTCTGGCCTGGTTTCTCCTTACAGGAGAAGTTTCAGAGTAATTTCATATTTGGTGGTTTTTCTACCAACTTACGTTTCTATAGTTTACAAATGGTGTCTTTTGACCCTAATAAGCTATTTTACTTTAATAAAAATATCTTCGGTTTGCCTCATGTGATTTTCACGTAGGAATCTGTATTCCCCATTGTCTATCCCTTTCTGCTTAGACAGCTTTTCCTACTGCTCCAGGATCAGTGCCCCTGGGAAGGGGCCCCTGACTGGGATTTTAGACATTGTCAGATGCAGCCCATGTATTTGCACGTGGGGAGACTGGGGCTTGGAGCTGTAGAGAGGCAGCTGGCTCTTGTTCTTAGGTAGTTTTGATGTGGCTTTCTCTAGATCACTTGCAGCTCCAAAGCTGCCCATGAGTGCCTGAAGTGAGCCAGGTTTCCCGTCAGCCCAGTGGAGGCTCCAGGGCCTGTGCCTGCCTACCTGCCTCTAGGGGGGCTCTGGGGCTGAGGAAAGGCAGTGACTGCTAGACCTGAGGCCCACGACCCTCAGGGGTGGAAGAGAGAGGAGGGGTGGGCCCCATCATGGCAGGGTGGTCTCTCTGAGACTCCTGCCCTGTGGCCACTGCAGCTTCAAAGGCTGCTCCAGGCTCCCAGGGTCGCTGGAGGCTGCAACTCTCCTTCGCAGGTGTCGGGGGTGTCTATTGGCCCAGGGTGGAAGGAGGCCTTGCTCTTGGCTGTGTGACCTGCAGCACATCCTTTTCCCTCTCTGGTTCCTTATCTGTCAAATGAAGGAACGTGTGTCCTTATGAGCATTTACTGCACTCGCCACGCCCTGTTCTTGCTCCTACGTAACTGGCAAGGAGATGGGGTTCAGAGAGCTGAGGGATGAGGGGAAGGAGGATTTGAACCCACATCTTCCATGGTGGTAGTTTTTGACTGCTATGCTGCACGTGTTGTTAATCTGTTAGAACCCTGGACCCTGCCGGTGAACAGGCATGATGAAAATGTTTTGATGAATCTCCTAATTGTAAGCTAAAGGCTGGAAAGTTTGGCTTTAGACCTCTTTCCTCAGTTTTTCTTTCCTTCCCATTCCTAGTTCCCAGCTGCCTCTAGAAAAGACCCCACTATCCCTACCAGTGTTGGGAGACTTTCATTCTCTCTTTTCCGTGTGTTCAACAGTTACTCCTTCAACAGGAATATATCCATTATCTATGTTGCATGTTGCTGGGAACTTGAGATGCAACTGCTAACAGAACAGGCGGTCCCTGTGGACATGGAAGTTTGAGTTTCTAAGGAACATGGTCAGGTAAAGATGCAGGTACAGTCTGGTGCTGCGGGGGCAGGGGTGGGTGAGGAGGGGAAACACATGCCCCCGAGTGAGGGTCACAGGGAGCAACAGGAGAGACAGAGACATGCAGAGACCGGGGGAAAGCGGGTGAGACTCACACAGAGCAAGAGACGGAATGTGAGAGATGGAGACACACAGAAACACAGGGAGGCAGAAGCATAAAAAAGATGCACACACACACACGGCCAGGGAAGAAGAGATACCATCCAAATAGAAACACAGAGGCAGAGACCCAGAGAGAGAGAATGAGAGGGCGAGAGTGTAAGACAGAGCAAGAGTCATTCCTGGCAGAGGACGGGTCAGCATGGCGGTTCAGATGCAAAGCTTTAGAGTCAGCAGAAGCTTTAGAGTCAGGAGACTTCAGGTCTGAATTCAGGAAGGGTGATCACGTGGGTTTGAGGAGTCGCTTCCCCTCTCAGAGCCAGTGCCCTGATCTGTAAAATATGGATGATGCGCCACGTCTGTGAGCTTGTGGAGATGAACATGAGAAGGCCCTAAAACAGAAGGCAGCCACTTCAGGCCCCAGGAGTCAGGCACGGCCTGGCAGAAGCGGCCTCCAGCATGAGACACTCTGAGTCTCTGGTGGTGGGCGCTGGTGCTGGAGATGTCCTGACTGCGTGCAGGCTCAAGGGACTGGAGTGTGTGTGGACAGAAGGTACACCAACAAAGGACGAGCTCTCTG
The DNA here is from genome assembly GCF_002776525.5 of Piliocolobus tephrosceles. Classification (NCBI taxonomy): domain Eukaryota; kingdom Metazoa; phylum Chordata; class Mammalia; order Primates; family Cercopithecidae; genus Piliocolobus; species Piliocolobus tephrosceles. The sequence goes on from NC_045437.1 coordinate 152,262,295, forward strand.
TCCCAGGGTCTTGTCTGGGCCAGGAGATACACCTAGGACCTCTTTTCTTTTTTAAAAAACATTAGATCTTTGATAAGTAGAACCTCATTTCTGAAGGATGCCCCAAGTGGAGCCATCTGGCAGGGCCTGGTTTCACCTGTGGCCACTTAGCTGCTCTCTATTTGGCACAATGTGTTGAAATCCCTTTTTCTTTCCCCCTCCCTCGGAGGGGGTGGAAGGCATGAGTCTCAGGAGCTTACTTCCTGCTTTCAGAGTAGGGCCTCTTCTTGGTTTCGACTCTGTGCACACCAGGGAATGTGGCCTTTGGTAAGCGTGTGTGTGAGCGTTGACATGACTAAGGAATCTCCCATGTGGTCTCATCTGATTGACAAGTCCTGTGGGGTAGCCTTAGCAGATACTATTGTGTGCACTGTCTCGGCCTGTTGTATACAATGGTCACTTTCTCAATTTGTGGGTGGCACATGCTAAACACTCCACGTGGTGCCTGTGCATAGTGAGTAGTTTATTGGGGGGAATGAATATTATCATCTTACTCCCTTTATATAGATAAGCTGAAGCTCAAGAGAGGTTAAGGAAGTCAATGAAATTCTCCAAGCTTGGATTCTATCACACAGGATTGTGTTTGGTTCCAGGTGACAGCAAAATGACTACAGTGGCTTAACCAAAGAGTGGACTACTTTGCTCACGTAACCACAGGTCCAGAGGCTGGTTTTCCAGGGCTGGCACAGCAGCTCCCTGGTGCCCAAGTATTGCTGTCTTCCTGTTCTTCCATCCTTAGCATGTTGTGAGAGAGATGCTCCATAGGTATTCTGGTATCCGCACAACAGGATGAAAAGGAAGGGGAGGGGAAGGTGGACAGAAATCAGAAATCCCTAGTAGAGCACCCTTTACATTCTCACAGTGCTCCAGCTGCAAGCGAGTTGGGGCAGATGAATACTTTTACTTGGGCATGCTGCTGCTCCAAACAAACTCCGAGTTTGCCTTGGGAGAAAGAAGGGGAGAATGAACATTAGCTGGGCAACTACCAGTGAGGCCACAGTGGAAAGTCCTTGTAGCCTTGTGTCTCCAAATGCCATGTGGCTTCGTTTCCACCACTCAGCTTGGACTTCGCTTTCTTGGATCCAAAAGTCCAGGTCTTTTTGGTCCCTTCTCTAGCATCTGCCCTGTAGGTTATCTTGGCTGGATACTGACTATATGCAGGGCTTCTTGTCAGTGAGCACTAAGGGTGCTCCCTGTGCACTTGGCATCTACGGAGGGGATGCAGAGTGGGGGCTCAGAATAGGGCTGGGCAAGGAAGGCTTCCTCTCACAATTGCACTCCAGCCTTCTTCCTTGCTCTGTTTGGCATCAACGGTGGATGTCCCTATTGCAGGATAAATGAGAAATCCGAAGCCATGGAGACCTTTAGGAGCCCATTGCTGAGGCTTTAGTGGCGGCTCATTTATCAGCTGTGGAAGTTTTCCTGAAGCACTGATTGAAGAGACCTGTCAGCTGCAAGATCTATGAACTTTATCTCGAGAATGACCCATCTGTGCAGCACCATCAATCTTTCGGAGCCACAAACTGAACTGGAGGGTGGAGGTGGGAGAGATTTGGTGTTGGCCTCTTGGAAGCAATTTTCCCAACTCCCTTGTCCTCTTGCCCTCCAGCACGTCCTCACATTTAATGACAGCCCATCCAGTGGTGTCCTCAGCTGAGCTGAGCTGAGCTGAAGGAGGTCACAGAAATGATGTGAACAGGCTTGCTGCCAAGGGGCTGTCCCAGGTCTATGTCTCCCAGGTGTGGGCCTGACTCTAGCCTTGGCACGGAGTAGGGAGGGAGGAATATCTGGGCTGGAGGGGCTTGGGCCTTGCCCCGCATCTCATAAGGAGGAGGTGAAGCAGCATGGAGAGGGTGGAGTGAGAACCGGAAGATCTAGTCTCAAAACATCATTTGACAATAGGGCACAATGGTTAAGGGCATGGGCTCTGCATTGGACAGCGTGGATTTGAATCTCTGCCTGTGAATTACTAGTAGTGTGACACTGGTGATAAAAGGCCCTCCCAGGACAAACAGGTCCGCACAGGCAGCGCACTCCAAGGGTGAGGAAGCCCGCGCTCTAGGGGAGCTAACAGCCCCCTGAGGGCCTGTCCCTCGTTCTGGACCTCACCTCCACCTGCAAGCAGCAGCCTGGATCTGAGGTGAGAGTGTGCAGGGGAAGGCTGAGGCTTCATAGGGCATTCCAAATGTATTTTCCAGACACAGATCCATCATTTTAATGTAACCCAGACCTCCTATTTGAATGATTAACCGAGGGACTGTCTGTCCTGATGCCAGCAACTGCTGCAGAGTCCAGATAAGGACACCCATAAAACCATCTCTAGGCAGCCAGATGAGGCTTTCTGCATGTCCTAGAAAGGGTAGTTTGATTTCTAGCAGCTTCTAGCAGAAATTTTCTATCTGGGTCTGGGAAACTGCTAGGTACCAGGAGCCTGTGAACGCAGGCGGGCCAGCC
>NC_045437.1:152264797-152325485 GCF_002776525.5 Piliocolobus tephrosceles
GGGAAACTGCTAGGTACCAGGAGCCTGTGAACGCAGGCGGGCCAGCCCCAGGTGGCTCCGGAGGCCCATGTGGAGATGGCTGGGGTGAATGAGAGAATTAGACTTTGCTGTAATGCCAGCTATACATCACGGGGTGCCAAAGTGAGCTCCAGAACTCTGGGGTGGTGTCATGGAGCCCTCCCACTGCCAGCCTGGGGGACTCCTGTCCACTGTGAAGCCCTGGGCGGGAGCTACCCGCTTTCTGAAGCAGACCCTAGCTAGTTGCCGCCTTCTCTGAGCTGCTTCTGTATGTACTTTGCCTGTGTCATGCATGCACTGCATATTTTTGAGTGCTTCATGAGTGTCGGGCTCTGGGCCAGCTCTAGGGATAGGATGTAAATGAGAGGATCCCTGTCCTTGTGGGGTTCATGTCGTGTTGTGGAACAAAGTCATCAACAGGGAATTACAATATGATATGGTAGGTATAAGGGTTAGGGAGTGAAGGGGCCTGTGGAAGCACTGAGAGAGTCGGGGCAAGTGTCCTGGTGGCAGTGATGAGAAACTGAGTCATAATTTTGGATGGATGATGGTTGTCTACCAGGTGAGGGGATAGATGTAGGTGTTAGGGAGGAAGGGGGAAGGAATTCCAAGTGCAGAGGCCTGGTGGCTAGAGAGATGGCCTTTATGGGAAAGCACAAACACTTCAGTGTGGCTGAATCATAGTGAATGAGGAGAACATGTGGAGAGAGATGCGGCCGGAGAGTGGGCAGGGCCCATGTCACAAAAGGACTTGAAATCATGGTGAGGAGGTGACCCTCTGTCTTGAGGTCAATGAGGGAACATCAAAAGTGTCTAAGATTGGGTGTCCGAAGAAACAGACTCTGAGATGCTGAGGTTTTCATGCAGAATGTTATTGGTTAGTGCTTTTGGCAATAACAGCCATGAAGGGGTGAGAGAAACAGGAGAGGGCAGAGGGTGAAGAAGCTGCAGCAGAAGCCTCAGAAAATCCCATGGGGAGCTCTGGAGTTGGATGGCCTTTCAGTGTTGTTCTGAGTTGACACAAGGGAGACAACCCTTTGTATCTTTGCAAAATTAGTGATTGACACCAAAAGTCCAGGCAGCCAAAGAAAAAATAGGTAAATTAGACTTCATCAAAATTAAAAAATTCAGCGCTTCAAACGATACCATCAATAAAGTAAAAAGAAGACCCACAGAATGGGAGAAAATATTTGCAAATCATGTATCTGATAAGGGTGTAGTATCCATAAATATAAATAATTCTTACAATGCAACAGTTAAAAGATAAATAACCCAATTAAAATAGGCAAAGGATTTAATTTCCAAAGAAGATATTCAAATGGCCAATAAGCACATGAAAAGATGCTCAACATCATTAGCCATCAGGAAAATGCAAATGAAAACTACAGTGAGATGGCACTTCGCACCGCCTAGGATGGCTGTAATAAAAAAGACAATAACAAATATTGGCAAGGATATGGAGGCATTGTAATCCTCATACATTGCTAGTGGGAAAATAATATGGTGTACCTTCCTTGGCAAATGGACTGGCAGTTCTGCAAAAAGTTAAATGTAGAGTTACCACGGGGCCCAGCAATTCCACTCCTAGGTATATACCCAAGGAAACTGAAAACATGACCACACAGAAACTTGTCCGTGACTTTTCATAGCAGCATTATCTATCATAGCCCCAAAGTGAAAAAAAAAAAAAAAACAAAAAACCCTACATGTTCATCAGCTGATGAATGGATGAACAAAATGTCATATATTTACAGAGTGGAATATTATTTGGCGTGAAAAGGAATGAAGTCGTGATACATGCTGCCATGAGGGGGAACCTTGAAAACATGCTCAGTAAAAGAAGTCAGACACAGGAGGCCACATGGTTCATGCATCCATTTATATGAAAATCCAGAACAGGTAAATCCATAGAGAGAGCAAGTAGATTAGAAGTTGCCGGGGGCTGAGGGGAGGGGGATAGGGCGTGGCTGCTAATGGGCTTGGGGTATCTGGGATATCTTTCTGGGGTGATGAAAATGTTCTGGAGAGAGTGATGACAGTTGCACAACTTTGTGAATATACCCAAACTCACTGAATTGTAATTTAAAAGGGTGCATTTTGTGGCATGGAAATAAAAAAGTCAGTGAATGTGCATCCCCCCACCTTCGAACCCCGCAGGTCTTATAACTGGGTGAGGCAGCTCCCTTTGGCAGAGGGCAGTTTCTGGAGAGGAGCTCATCTGTGAGCATTAGCAGATGAACACTCTAAGCAGGCCGGAGGGGTGAGTGCCTTTGGGGATGTGGGTTACACACCACTGCATCCACTGCAGAAGGCTTTATGGGTAGAAGTAGCACAGTCAGATTGTCGCTTTAGCATGTGACCCCATGACAACCCTAGAGGCAGGCATTATTATCCCCCCTTTAAATGAGTGAATCAAAGCCCCAAGAGGTTAAATAGCTTGCACAGGGGCTTGGCAACTAGTGACGATTTGGACAGGAATGTGAACTCGTGTCTAGCTCAGGTTGGAGGCCACGATCCTTATGATTCTGAGCAACTTTGTGTTCACTCATTCACAGATTTGTTTCCCCTGAAAGATTAATTGGCATCTACTGCAGATGCTGTTCCACTGTGAACGTTCAGCGCTAGTATTCTCCCAAGCCACAGGAAAAAATTAATGGAAGAGACAGCATTTCCTTGTTTTTAATCTTTTTTTGATGCAAATTTTTGCTTAGACTTTGACAACTTGTTTCTACTAAAATCTAGTATCAGAAGGCATCTTATTTGTCAAAAATATTGTAAACTTATCTTCATCAATATTTCAGTTTCCTGTCAGATGTTCCCACACCTAAACACATTCCCTTGACAATCTGGGGAGAGTTATGGATTTCAATCATTGAAGTCAGGGCTGATGGAGAAACAATTTCACTGCTGTTTTCCCCAGGCTTCTCCATGAGGCTGCATCGCTGTGGCTGATGGAGAATCGAGGATGTTATCCTTGACATAGATGCCACCGACTCACTCCCCTGTCAGACCTGCTCTTTCCGAAGTCCCATATTGGTGCCTTTTGGATACACCCTGGCTAGGGGTAGGGGAGCAGAGGGTGTTGTCAGGGGCATCTGAGATGCTTTTGGTAGATTCTTCTCCATATGAGGGAGGGTGGGAGAAGGTGCATGGGTTGGAGCTGTTTAGCAGGGAGACAGAGTGAGCACTTGGAAAGGCACTTTTCAGATCACAGGACTATGGGGGTGATTTTCAAGATGCCCCCATGTGAGGAAGGAAGGAACCACACATGTTGCTCTGCTTACTTACTGTGTCCTGAAGTTTCATCCTTAGAGCTCAGCCATGGAGGATGTTGATGCTAGTAAAATGAAAACACCCCTGCTGCCCAGGTTACAGCCTCAGTGGTTATTCCCATCTCGGTGTGAACGCCCAAGCACATTTCCACAGTGGGGGAAGCAAAGGGCACTGAGGACTTGAGTGGTAGCCAAGAGAGCAGGGAGGGGAAAACTGGGGGCGAAAGAGCAAAGTAGTGAAGAGGGCTCTGGGAGTGCACTGTCTAGTTATGAGCCTGGCTCTGAGTGTGACTCTGGGCACAGTCTCTCTGAGTTTGCTACCTCATCTTTGAAGTGGAGGTAATAATCGTTCTTACCTTGTTGGGTTGTTGGAAGGATTAAATGAGATAATACATATTTGGCAGGCATACATGAAAATACAGTCATGAGCAGAGAAAAATGCAGTCTCTAATAGTGTTCTAATTTATCTCACAAGTTTCCCACTTACTGGCTTGTGGGAAGGGAAACTTTTCAATTTTAGTCTAATCTGGTAAACGTAGACTTGGTTCTTACCTAGTCAGGGCTCAGTTGCAGAGAGAGAGACATATAGCAGGATATTTAGTGGCTTATGAAATTGTTGGAGAGGTAAAGAAACACTCTGTAGGCTGCCATGGCTCTCAAAGCTATACTGCTGAATTAGGGTGCCAGGGGTGTGCTGCCTCTGCCCCAGGCAGGAACCTGCAGAACTGGAAACAGCTCCTGTCCCCACCTTTGCCACAATCTACACTAGGAACATGGGCACTCCACAGATCCTCAGTGCCCACTCTCTGTTTTGCTTCCATGTATCTGAGTAGCAGAAGCCAAACTGCATTCAGAAACCCTCGCTGCAAATGAGTCTGGAAATACGGTTTTTAGCTTTCTAGCCTCTTGGTAATAGGAGCGGGGTAGAAAGCCTGTGGAACTATAGTCCTCACTGTTTGCCACATTCCTCCCATGTGGCTGCTCAACATCTGCACACACCCTTCTTCCCATGCGCCTAAACAACCATGGTGAGAACTGGCTCCTTCCTAGCCTGGTACAGCTATCCTCTGTGAAAATTAAAACGTGCTTACCCTTCTTCCACAAAGGGAAAGTTTCAAATGTCATCAGTCACTGCATCTCTAGGTGGCATTATCCCTCCTCTAGTTTAGTGACAATTCTGCCTTAATATCATATAACCTGAAGCCTAAATATGAAATTAACCATAGTATATGCTATGCAAAGTAGAAAAAAGGAGAGAAAGGGGAATTGAGGTCTGTGTGTATGTATATTGTATAACATGCATATATACTCACATATCTGTTGGTTTTTGTGGTATAACAAAGTGCCCTGAAACTTACTGGCTTGAAGCAATCACTACTGATTATTTCTCACCATTCTGAGGATTGGCTGGGCAGTTCTCTTGGTCTGATGTGGCTCGGTTGATCTCTACTGGGCTTGCTCGTGCATCTGTCATCAGCCAGCACATCAGCTAATGGCTGGATGATGTAGGATCACTCAAATATCTGGTGGTTGGCAGGTTATTGGAGGGGGCATCTCATCTACCAGCAGGTTAGCTCAGGCTTTTTCACATGGCAGTCTTGGGGTCGAGCTCCAATGTGCAAACACTTTTAGAGCCTTTGTTTATGTTGCATTTGCTACTGTCCCATTGGCCGAAGCAAGTCACATGGCCAGCCCAGACTCAAGGTATGGAAAAAGACTCCATCTTTCATTGGGAGGTAAAGAATTAATGGACATCTTAACCATCTCCCACAATGTATGTGTACAAGACAGACCATATGTGGGGCCATCAAATAAGTCTCAATAAATTTAAAAAAGCGGAAGTCATACAGAATACTTTCTCTGACCACAATGGAATTAAACTGGAAATCAATAACAATAATATATCTTAAAAAAAAAAAAAAAAAAAAAAAAGAAACCCAAATATTTGGAAATTAAACCAAAGTGCTCATCAAGGTTTGGGGAGGTTGACAGGGACCTGTCTTCACTTTTCCTTATCCCCATCTGGTCTTAATTTTTTCACAAGGATGGCAAAGAGTTAGGAAATTTGTCAGATAATGGTTCTTTATTCTCTCAGGCACAAACTGTTGCCACATTTGCTGATGAAAAAAGTTTTTTTCGCTTGAACTCTGGAGGCAGAGGTTATGGTGAGCCGAGATTGCACCACTGCACTCCATCCTGGGCAACAGAGTGAGACTTTGTCTCAAAAAAAAAAAAAAAGTTTTTTTTTTTTTCTAAGGACTGCCTTGATCAAAGTGGCTATTTGTTAAGATGGTTTTCATCATATTCCAATTGTTCAAACTCTGTTTTCCATCTCCTGCTGATTGGCTCTAAGCATTGGGCCATCCTCCTCCTGACCTCAGTGCTCTCCTCAGGCCACCCTCTTTGCTGTCACAACTGTTAAGCAGAATGTGGTTATTATTACTGGTTTTCCTAAGTGTCTGGAGAATTGGCACAGACTCTATTGATAGAAAAAACATATCAAGAAGCCTCTGGTACCCTATTCTGAGCCTAAGGCACACATCACTCACTAATCAACGATGACACTGGCTTACTGACCCCTGCAAGACAAGGCACGAGGCCGCCCCTGCCAGTCAGTTGGAGTTGGCACCAGGGATGAAACTGATTTGCCCTTTCAGTTTTAAGCACTTGCCCTTGGGTTTTTCTGTCTGTTGCAAATGTGATATATTGTGCTGATGTTCCAGATGTTAGAGGCTGAGGTTTGAAATTTTGTATACTAGGAATATGCTACAACTGTTCTAAGTGCATGAAATTGACTACATGCAACAGTGAAACAAGTTATGGCTCTTTCCTCCAACCCCAGTCCCTGTAACAGTGTAAACTTTGCAATTTTTTTTCAAGTTGGAAATTAAAAAAAAATACCCTGTGTAGTGTTATGTGAGCAGACTTAACATCAAGCCATTTGTGCCCTCCCTCGAGCGGTCTTCCCCCTTTATTTCCAGATCTTAGGGACATCCTAGAAGCTTTTTTGTCTTCCTGTGAAGAGGATCTCAAAGATTTTAATAGTCAGTTCTGCCCTGCAACATAGGAAAATACCTTACTTGCACACCAGAGGCCCCTGTTTGATTTAGAAGTACAAATAGTTTAACAGCTACCAGCTCTCGAATTTCTTCTGTGTGCCAGGCACTCCCCTGAATAATTTATCTGCACCAGCTCACTTACTCCTCGTAACAGTCCTGAGCACCTGGTATTAGCATCCCCATAGTGCTCCTGATGAAATGGCTCAGAATGGTCAAGTAACTTGTCCAAAATTGCATGCTAGTAAAAAATGGAGGTAGGATTGGAATCCAGGTCTGTCTGGCATCAAAACCTTGATTAATCCTCTCCTCGGTCTCTCCCTCAGGGGATGTGGTGCTCTTTGTTTTGGGGCTTATATGCTCCTCCACCTTTTTCCTGCTTTCTCCCTTCGTTTTACTTGCACTAAATCGGATGCTTTTCAATCTCAATCCCAATCTCTCTTGAGCACCCTCCACGCCCCCCACCTGCTGCCTGCCTCTGCTAGTCTGCAAACGCTAGGCATCCCTCAGGTAGGGACAACGTCTTTCATCCCAGGCACCCAGCTTAAAACGCAGGAGTCCTGGAGCAAAGAGATTTGCCTGAGAAGTAAGCAAATGTCCCTTCTGGAGAGCAAAATTTGAAAGAGGCAGGGAGCTCAGCAGAGCAGGGGAGGAATGGGCACGGGAGAGCTGAGAGCTGCAAAGTCAAGTTGCACTGACCTCACCAGCTTTGGGCCTTAGACTGAGAGATTTATTTGTTGTTTACTCACTGGACTCTGGGTATCCCTTGATGACTAAGACTTGCCTCTAGGAGTCACATGTAGAGTGGGGAGAAAGTCAGGTACACACGGAAGCCTGCAGCTGCTGAAGAGTGAGAGGCTGGCATGTGAGGAAAGAGACTTCTCTTTGGGGCTGCATTCTTTGGGTGCTGGCTCATACTGAAGCTTCAGGCCATGCTCTGCATCTTTTCTCACTGCTCTCTGTTTGGCTAGTTGCAAAGACCAACACCCCCTTCCCCTATCCCTTTTGAGGCTCAGATCAATTATTAAATATCAGGAGGTAAGTGCTACTCACTGCCTGGTAAGAAGCTGCCCATCACAACCCAAATCCTGCAAGCCAGGGAGGCTGTGTACCTGACTTTTGGTTTAGAACCCACACTGAGCATTCCTGTTTGTTTTCTCCATCTGCAGTGTCTTACTATTCATGGAAACATTTTACCTGAGGGTCTGGCCCGTAGGTGTCAATAGTTGTACTTTGGTTTCAACTGCTTGGGATGAAGAGGCATCACCTCATGCTGCTCAATCACTATGATGTGTCCCTGTGTATTAGATCAGACTATCTCATATATATCCTTAACTATAAAGAAAAAAACATCTCCAGCCTTTTTGCATGTTGTGCTGGGACAGAAATGTAATTTTCTTTGGAAGAACCTTGGTAATGATTTGCCCGAATCCCTGGCCTGGTAGAAGCTGGTTCTGGAGGCACCCTGTCAGCTGTCTCTCTCCTTCCCCTGCAAGTTCCACCTCCGGCCTTTCTCCGCCTTCAGCCCTCTGGGATCCAACACACATAGATTTGCCTCTGAGTCTATTCTATGTACAGACACCAAACCAAATGGGAAAGCTTCCTCCCACCTAACTGGGCCTTACTGGAGAAGAGAAAGAAGTGCTGTGGTTTCTCGTGATCCTAGTGGTTTGATTTCCTTGAGGCCCCTGAGAGGTTGGTTTTGACTTCTTAGGTGTTGACCAGGCTTTTTCTGTTAGTGTTAGACCTTGGGACTTAGTATTAGCACATAATATTAGACCTGGGCCCTGGAGCAAATTGCACGGTTTTTTTTTTTTTTTTTTTTTTTTGCCTGCTTGCTTGGCATGTAATATTAGACCTGGACCCATGTGTTCCATCCTGTTGGAGCATGCTGACTATGGGACTGGCAGCGGGGGCATCTGCCTTACTATCTCTGCCTCTCATACAAACCCTGTGCTGACAATTCCAGCACTGTTTTTGTAGAAGCGCTGCCTCAAAATGGTAGGAGAGAGGCAGAGTGCTCCCAAAGTCTCAGCATAATTTGGTTTTATTACAAGGGTTTTCATTTTGATGGCAACATTATTCTTTTCACGGAAGAAATTATCTTCAAATTATTTAATCTCACTCTTTTTTCTTTGGGGATACTTTGGGGTATATTGCTGCAGTCTTTATAGATTGCTGGAAAGTAGCTAGCCTGTCTATCGTTTTAATCATTATCACAGGCCCACATTTGGAGGGGAAGAAAGTCTCTTGTTACCACAGAGACATTTGGTCCCTGAAATAATCCTGAAATATCTGTGCTTTCCAGAGTAGAAGCATTTAGGATCTTTTATTTCTCCAAAGGAAAATATTATCAACCTAGGAAGAGCTGAAGATTTTGGTCAAGGAAGGTTAGGAAAGAGATTGACTCCACCATCTTTCTGGGGTAACGTGTTACCGTGAGATGCAGATCCTGGGCAGAGTATTCATTTTAATTTTGCTGTGGCCTAGGAAGCATTACAAAATCATAACAGTAATTGTTGATAATAGTAAATCAGCCAGATAAGCTGGGATCTGGAGAAGAAGACCCCTTAGGGGTAAGTGGTAGGGCTCAATCTGATGAAATCAGGACAGGTGGCACCATGGTCCCCAGCTCCCAGCCCGGAAGCAGCCCTGGAAGGGAATACAAGGTGAGGGAGGGTTCCAAGTGAGGCTGAGGCCAAGGCTGCTTGAGTCTCATTGGCTTCTTGAGCCAGCATCAGGAGCTGAGCCATCCCAGACCTTTGTGCCCTCCTGGAGGGTAGGCACTTTGTGGAAACCTGTGCCTCCTGGTCAGGTGAGTATTAGGTGGTCTGAGGAAAGATCTGGGGACTGCTGCTGTGGATTAATCAGGGGGAATCCTGGGAGAGTGGACCAGGGCACCCCACAGACCCATAGAGACAGGAACACAAGGCGTAGGTGGCCACTCCAGTTAGCTTCCCTCAAAGTAGCTCTCAAATTCCTGGGTTTGGAATGCCCTTCCCAGACACATTCGTTTACCTGGCTAAGGCAGCCCCACTTCCAGGCAGCCTCTGCTTTTGACCCTCCTTCCCTAGCCAGGTTGATTGCTACCTCCTTTGTGTCCCTAAGGGACCTTGTGCTGACCCTTGGTGAGGTACCTCTACCCTCAAATGCAATCATCTGTTCATGATGGCATGCTTATCTGTCCATAGAAGACTGTGAGATCTTTGAGGACAGAGCCTAACATAGTTTCTGGCCCAAGATATGGACTTCATAAATGAATGACAAAGTACTCACTGGCACGCTCCATACAGAAAGACACAGAAGGTGTGAAACAATGGCGTATGCGCTGGATCAGGGCTTGATTCCTGGAGCAGTCCTCACTGACTGTGTAGCCTTGAGTAAGCCACTTCACCTTTCCGAGACTCTATTTCCACGTCTGTTGCATAGAAAGGGTGATCCTGAAGGCCTGAGGCTCTCGTACTGGTCAGGTGGAGGGATGGTGCTAGCCCCATCCTGCATATGGATGTGGGTACAGCTGCCCCCAGAAAGGCCTCCTGGCAGGGCTGACATGGTCAGCTTCGTTCTCCCAGATGGATGGACCATCTTCCAGGGTGGAAGGTGTGATGCCGGCTGACACAGCCTGCCGGGTGCCAGGCTTTACATGCATCATCTCCTCCATTCCTTGCAACAGCCTCACGCAGTGATTTCCACATCACAGATGGGAAAACTCAGACTCAGAAAGGGGAAGTGCTTTTCTCAAGATTCTTAAGGCTGTAATCCTGGTAGTCTGACTCCAGGACCTTGCTCTTAACCATGGTGCTCCACTGCCTTTCTGTGCCTTCGAGGAACCTGGGGATCAGTGAGACCATGCCAGGGTAGACCTTCCCTCCAAAGGCTTGAAGTGGAGGGTAATGAATTCTGCCCTAGAGACAGGTGGAGGGGGGAAGGGAGAGCCGTCAGCGTTAGTCCTGGATTCGGGGTTCTCAGGGTCTTCCCCTTCTGAGAGCTGCACTCCAATGGCCTCAGGGGCCCAGGACCTGAACCCTTGACCTTTAGCTCTGCAGTTGTTTCTCTCTGTTTTTCAGCCCAGCAGGCAACAGGAGGCTTGCTGTCTGTGAGGGACAGAAGTAAGAACCATCATTCTCATTCTCATTGCTGAAGAGGGAACTGTCGGCCCTTCCCTCATCCCTCTGCCCACCTCGGCTGACTTAGCCAACAGTACCTGAGAGATGGCCTAGGGGGCCCAGTAGGAGGCTTAGCAAAGTGGCTAGGATGTGGCTCAGAAGTCAGACAGACCTGGGGCTCGAGTCCTAACTGAGTCACTCATGAGTTGCTTCACTTTTCTGAGTCTCGATCCTTCATCTGGTGTACAAGGCTTATTTGAAATGTTGCTCTGGCTTTCAACAGCTGCTCAATAAATTATCGTTGTTATCATCCTTAGTAGCCCTGGGGCAGATGTGGGGGTGAGAGAACAGGGGGCTGCTCTGTGAAGCATGAGTGGAGGCGCGCTAATGGAGGGCTCAGGGCTGCCATGAGGGCTTATCCTCAGCTGTTGGCTCCATCGGGCATGGCACCTCCTGTAGGTAGAGTTATTGCTGCCTTTTCTTTTCTGAACTCAAGCATTTGATAAGGGCAAATGTGATTGTGGATCCTGCCTAGAAAAGTTGATTTGAGATGAGATAAAGGATGGCACTTAGAAATGACTGGATATATATTTCTGACAGTATCAGGATTTTTATTTAATTAGAAAGAATTTATTTCCCACTTATAAGTGAGAACATATGGTATTTGGTTTTTTGCTTCTGCATTAGTTCACTTAGGATAATGGTTTCCAGTTGTGTCCATGTTGCTGCAAAGGACGTGATTTCATTCTTATGGCCGCATAGTATTCCATGGTGTATGTATAACATATTTTCTTTATCCAATCCACCACTGATGGGCACCTGGGTTGATTTCACATCGCCCTAAAGATGGGAACAATAGACACTGGGGAATACAAGAGAGGGGGTTGGGGGCAAGGGTGGAAAAACTACCCACTGGATTCTATGCTCACTGCCTGGGTGATGGGTTCATTCATACTCCAAACCTCAGCGTCATGCGTTTGTAACAAACCTGCTTATGAACCCCCTGATTCTAAACAAAGTTAAAGAACAAACCAAAAAAATAAGAGAGAAAAAGAGAGAAAGAAAGTATTTATTTGGGATTTGGGCTGGGTTTGGGCTGGATTTCCCTGCCTCTTGATATCTTATTTCTCCCTTTTGTGAAGCACTTTGATGACATACATCTTTTCCCCTCCACCAAGGGAGGGAAGTTTATTTTCACCTGTTTTCCTCTCAGGGGTGCACCTCCTTCCCCCTGCCCCAGGGAGCTCTGGTTGGGGACAGCCACTTAGCTGTCAGTGGGGAAGGGGCCCACATCGGGGAGAAAGCTGGGGAAGCAGCCACCCAGAGCTGCCCTTGGCTTTTTCCAGTATAGGGGAGTGGTGTTTGGAGAGGCTGAGGTCTCAGGAACGTCATTCCTAGAACTCAGTGTTGGGCCGTTGGCCCCAGAGCTATGCAAGGTCTAGATGAGAAGGTGTTGGGCTCCAGCTCTTCTCTGTCCTATTTGCTACTCCCCCTCCCCAATCCCCACCAAAAATGTTACCAGACATTTTGCATAGCTCACCACCACCTCAATCTACCATCCTCTCCAGGCCACCCTCCACTCCCACCTGGATGAAAGCATTAGCCTCATAACTTGTCTCTCTGCATCCAGCTTCCCACAGCCCTCATCCATCCTCTGCACAACAGCCAGTGTGACCTTTCCAAAATGGAAAACTGCTCCTGTCTCTTGCCAGCTTAGTGACTTGCCATGGTACCTGACACATAAAAAAAGAAAAACAACTCCAAACACAGCCCCCAGAGCTCTGTGCGCTCAGGTCCTGTGTCGCTTAGGCCCATCTCCTCCTACCCACCTTGCAACAACCTTCCATCTGCCACCCCAGCCTTCCTCCGGCACTCAGACCTCAGGGCTTTGCCCATGCTCTTCCTCTGCCCTGTGATGTTTTCTCACCCCCACTCTCCCTTGGCTCCATGAACTGCTACTTACCTTTCATGTTTCTGCTTAAATGTCTTAAGTTAGGCCTTGCATGACCCCATCAAACTAAATCAGATTTCTTCATCAAATACTCTCACAATTTGCTTTTCCTTCATGGCATCCATCACACTCATTAATGACATGTATTTTGAAGTTGCTGTATGCAGGGTCTCTCCCCAGCAGTCTGTGGGCTCCAGGAGAATGTCTTGTATAGAGACTGGTGCACAGTAGGTGCTCAAGATTGTTCACTGAGTGAATGAATGGAAGTTTCTCTTTTTTCTCTACATTGAGCCTACCTTTTAGGACCTTCTCTGGAGATGATTCCCTTGTATGTTTTGAACCTTGTGAATTTTGACTGTACAGTAAATTGACGCTCAGGAAAGAAGATGCTCACATTGACTACTACCCACCCCACGTCCCTATTCATTTCTGATCCTCGGCAAGGGTCGTGCTACATTTGCCGGTGTTGTGTGCAGGCCTCCCTGCTTTTCTTGCAGCATGGTCACAGGCACGTGTGAGTATCCTCCCGGAGCTCAGTGTGATCCACCACTGTTCCATTGAAGAGTTTCCTGTCCTTCTGCCGTAGGGACACACTGGCTTTTCATCATGCCTTTGGTGAGCACCAGGCACAGTGCCAGGCCCTGGAGGGAGTCGTTACAAGTGTAAGCTGTCAGGTCAGAAAAACCTGGATATGACTCCTGAATCCATCACTTACTAGTGGTGTGAGATTAGGCCAGTTATTTAACCTCTCATCCTCAGTTTTCTCATCTGTAAAACAGGGATAATAATAGTGCTCAGAGCATGGCGTTGTGGAGAGCACTGAAAGAGGCAGGCCATGGAAAGCACTCAGGACAGTGCTTGGCACATGGTAAGGTGCACAGATGGTAGCTGCTGCTGCTGTTATTAATGTCAGGAAAGGGAAATTAACACTGGTCAGGCTGACACTTCCATAAATCCTCTCTGCAGTGTGACTTGGTCTCTGGTACTGTGGGTTCCTGCTGGGAGGAGTGGAGGGCCGAGGCAGGTGGGCTGTGGAGAGGCACACAGAAATCTGGTGGCCCTGTGGGGCTCTCAGGAAGTTTGTTCTGGTTGTGTGTATGGGGGCCTCCCACTCAGCATATGGGACTGCTTGGCTGGGAGCCGCATTTCCATGGGAATCCACGGGCTAGTGGGTCTGAGCTGTGTGCTCAGATCTGTGGGATATTTTATTTGGAGAGAGACAAAAGAAACTTCCATTAGGTTTCTTGCTTCTCAGAAGACACCTCTCCTTGGTCTCAGAGGGCTTCAGACAGGGGGGTTGGCCCCACACAACAGCGAGTGAGCTGGTGGGGGTGGCATAAAGGTGAACATGGGTCCCCTCCACTGCGTGGTAGAGGCAGCTTCTTTCCATTTCTTGAAATCACAGATTCCTAGAGGTAAATGGGAAGTGAGGGATCATTAAGTTCAATCCTGCAATTTCATACATGAGGAAACTGAAACCCAAGCGAGCCGTTCTGCTTCGCTGTGACTCAGTTTCCTGATCTGTAGACTGGGGACATGAACATCTCCTTTGCAGACTGGTGTGAGGATTTGGTGTATGCAGTCCTTGGCTTGCAGCAGGTGCCCAGGCAATTTCACTTCCTTCCTCTGTGCAGGCCACTCCCACATTCTGCTAGGTTTCTCTTACCAAATGGAGGTGACAGGTAGATTTCTGTAGGGATTTCCAATATAATTTATTTTTATTATTTTTTATTTTATTTTAGTTTTTGAGATGGAGTCTCACTCTGTCACCCAGGCTGGAGTGCAGTGGGGCGATATTGGCTCAGTGTAGGCCTTGCTTCCCGGGTTCAAGCGATTCTCTTGCCTCAGTTTCCTGAGTAGCTGGGACCACAGGCACACGCCACCATGCCTGGCTAATTTTGGTATCAATATCATTTTCGTATGTGCATAATGGACAGCTTTAGCCCTGGAACCACAAAACCTAAATTTGAATCCTTGCCTTGGTACTATTGGGGAAAAATATCCTCAAATTGGACAAATCGCAGGACTTCTTGCGAACTCGGCATCCACATCTAACTGGAGAACACTGGCTCCCTTCCCTCACAGGCTGGTACAGAGCTTGGGTAAAATAATGTACATTAAAGGGCCTGCAATATCTAAAATGCCCAGGAAGTGGAAGGCACCATCCTTTCTGCTTATCTGTGTTGTCTCTTCCATGCCCTAACGTGGATTTTTCCGCTAGAGGAAGGAGGTCTTCAGGATTGAGCTGTGCACGGGAGTATGAGTTGGAGTTTGATCTGGTTCTTTGAGTGAGTCTACAAGTCTGTACAGGTCATGAGCTGGTCTAATTGAGTCCCACCTGCAAGTTATCTTCCCCTTTCTTTTCCCTTTTTCCTGATTTGTGTGAAAGCTGGGCCTTCTGTCCTGTATGTTGCTTCTGGTGATGATCTGTATAACCAAGAGTGAGCAGCTGCTGAACTGGCTGGAAATAATCCCAGACTTACTGGATGAGAGCATTACAATCTGATCCTAATTCGCAAGAGTAAGGGTTGAATTCTATTACAGAGGAGTCAAATCTCTAGTTTATTTACAGGAAAAAGGGGCAATTTAATCTGATGCATGTAATGAGGTTTTGTTTTTTTTTTTTTTTTTTTTTTGAAAACAGCAATGGTAATTGTATCTTTCTCATGTATAGTTAATTGCATCTTTTAATATTTTCCCTCTAATGACATTTATTCTTTTATCTTCCAGGCATCCTTAGTAAATTCATGTCTTTTTTCTCATTAATATGTGTATTAATCCTCAAACATTTATTTTGCTTCATCAGTAAGGTCAGAGGATGAACAGAAATTTGGATTTTGAGCAATTAAAGCTACAGCCAGGTCAGATCACAAAATATAGGATTTGAGTCTGCTGATGGCTTCATTGCCCAGCATTGGTTCTCGGGATCAAGAAGCTGGGAGTGAAGAACAATGCAAGGTCAGTTTGCTTCCTGACTGTTGGGGCATTTTCAGCCTGGGGCACTGGGGATGTCTGAGGTGCTATCTTGCTGGCTTCAATACACCTGTGTCCCAAGAAGCATGTTCCTGAGAGAACTAGTTTCAGTATCTATAACAAGTTAGGGTTTAGGATTCAAAAGCAATTATTTTAGAATCTTGTTCTCTTGCCAAGTCTTCTTGAAGCTCTAATACCTAGTTTCTTCATAGGTAAGATGGAAATTAATAACATTAGTAATAATAATGAGAATTCTCATTTATTGAATACTATGAGCCAGACTAGGCATTTCACATAAATTATACCTCATTTGATCCTCATATGAACCCAAAAAGAGAGGTGCTAATTGTGTTCCTTTTTTAACAGATGAGAGAATTTGGGCACAGAGGAGGTAATCAATTAGCTTACTCAAGGACACATGGACAGTGAGAGGCAGGTCTGGAGCGATCATCGGGTAATGAATAAGCCCTGAATTGGGAACAGAGACTTGGATTTCAGCCTCGATTATCTCCTTCTAATTCTGTGACTGTGGAAGTCACCCAACTTCTCTGGGTTTCAGAGTTTGTTTTGGGGTTGTTTTTGTTGTTGTTTGCTTGTAAATGGAAAACATGCTTGGAAAAAATGGACTTAAGCACTATTTTAGCTCTGACATTCTGGAATACTGAGAAGTTCTACTGAGAATAAAAAGGGCCACTAAAGCGAACTGAATAGAATTCTCTCCCATGCAGAACACTCCAGATGGCCTTGATTTCTAGTGGTGACACCTCTATGCCAGTGCCTGTGATTACTTTGCAGCAAAGTTCCTACCAGGCTCCGAGCAGCTCTCAGCCATCTCACACTCCAAGCCCCTTGAACATTGCCCTCAATTTTGCAGTTTCTTCTCATGTGCCCTGAAGCCCAGGCTGCATGTAAACAACCAGTCCAAGAAGAATAATTCTGCTTCTTGGGATTGAGGAGTGTATTCATTTTCTGTAATTCTTTGTAGCAGAGTGAGCATACATTATAGAGTTCAAGTGTTTTGAAAATAAGCTGTGAAGAATTGTTATCTGCCGAAAGAACTGGCAATTTGTCAACGTTCAGCAGCTGCAGGGCTGAGTGACTCTGGGCAGTGTATGCTGTCAGTGCTGACCCCAGGGAAGTATGAGCAGAGGAGGAGGGGACAAGGAAGGGAGTTCTCCTCAGTCTCTCAAAGAGAGAAACAATTTAGCTGTTGGAGGTGTGAGAGGACTTTTACAAGAGCCTGAAAGAAGCTATGTCAATTGTGACACATAAGTCCTAATTTGCAGCAAGATAAAAAAGTAAAATTATAAAAACGCTGGTACAACTCAATCTTATCATCTTGACCTACCTACTGTTCTCATCCAGCCCTAAGAACTCATTTGCTTGTATCAACACTAACAAATCTCAGTATCCTTGATAAACTTTTTACTTTCCTTCAGCAATTTTGTAGTTCATATTTCAGTTATGTTGAAAAATAAAACAGAAGCCTTCTTTTTCATTTTGCTAATTGATCTTTCAGTGGTCTCTGCTTTTGAAATAGCCTGTTTTTTCCTCTCTCTCTCTTTCTCCTCCTCCACCTTTTCCTGCTTTCCTTCTCTCCCACCACTGCCATTCTTTTATATATATTTAGAATTCTTGGAAGAGGTTGCTCAGTTATCATTGATCTCTCAGGTTAGGAGTGGTTGGCAAGCAGGACCAGAACCATGGACAGTGCCACATACACGCTTGCTTCTCCAGATGCACCATTCTGTGTAATTAAAACGCATTTAATGGCATCACCTTAGGGCAAGATTGAAACCTGTAGAAAAAGTTTATGTACTCATTTAGAAGCTACAGAACTGAAAGTGGACTAATATGTCTCTTGTTGTTCTAGGAAAGAAAATGTTTTATTCCTAGGAGCCTAACAACTCCAGACAAAATTTGTGTCAGAAAGTTGCTAGCTGTTAGCAGGGAATGAGGATCCTGTGACAGCTGGTAAGATTAAGAAGGAAGAAAAAGCTAGAGCTGACTGTGATTGGAAGTTTTGGGACCATATTTGGGGCTGTGTATTCCTCAGTGGAGACTAGTGAGGGGTTTGCCTAGGGGTCTTGGTCAGCCTGCCTGAGATAGAGACATCTGGACATTTATAGGAGTTATGGATGAGAAACTGGGGTATGTTTTGTTCTCACAGGAATAGAGTATCAAATGACATGCAAATGACATGCAAATTGGCTGCCACTATTTTGCTGCCATTAGCTAATGTAGTTTAAAGGATGTCACAGAGCTAGGGGAGTAATAATCTAAGTATCAGGAACATCACTTAGAAGTAAGGGATAATTCAATAGGATAGAGCACATTTTCCCAAATAGCCACGATTAGGGGAGGCCCTCTGTTGAGGAATGAAGGTTGAGATCCTTTGCTGCTCAGAGGATCTGGTCCTGGAATTAATAGTAATGTAGAAAGGGACAGAGATCTTATGAGGTTCATGTAACATTGGAGATTCAGAAGTATTTGAATATGATTTTATTTATTTTGTGGTATGTGATACATGCAATTACATAATATAAAACTTAAAATGTGCAAAAGATGTTGTGATGTTTTTATTGTCATGCAGGAACATTTAATTTTGGCTATTTGAATTTGTTAAATTTGTTCTTTTATATCTTGCTTTTATGTCATTTTGAAAAACCTTTGACTTTAAGATTATAAAAGTCAAAAAATTATAAAAATATATATTGCCGTATACTTTGTCTAGCACTTTTATGGTTTTATATTTTTAAATGTTATTATGAAAAATTTCAAGTAGCTCTCTCTTTCCTGTTTGCAGCCATCTACTTCTCCTAACCAGAGGTAACTGTAGTTATAAAGTTTTCATGAATCCTAAAATATACTATGCACATAAAAGTGTACACCTACCATATTTCTCCCTCTTTGTACACAAGTAATAGTCTACTGTATACCCTTTCTTTTTCAATTAACATAATGCAACTTTCTTTTTCAATTAACGAAATGTCTTAGAGATAATTTTATATCAGTACACATCAAGTTGCCCCATTCTTTACAGATTTCAAAGACTTTTAGGATATGTGATTCTATTCAAGCTTTGTACCAGCCCTGTTCCATAAGTAGACAGACATTTCTGCGTTAGAGAGGAAGAAAACTGATTTACCAAGAAGTTCTGTGACTTGCCCAATTCTTATTTTCTCCAATAGTGATGGGCAGGATGCAGACTCAGGTCCTGTGGTTCCAGTGCTAAAGCTCTTCTTTCACTACACACAAACATTATAGTAAGTATTCCTCTAAAAAGCTCCCTGTCAACTTCTTCTAGTAGAATTGAATTATCCAGTTTTCATTTGTCTTTATTTTATCCATATCTAGATTGGTAGCAATTTTATTTCAGTATATTTTACATGTAATTCCACCATGCTTAGGCTTCCCTTGTTGCTAAGTCAGCTGTCTGTTGAACTCATTCCCCTTTGTCGTATTTCTCTGAGTGTTTTTATGTTTTTTTCCCTTTATCTTTGGTGTTCTGTGCTTTCACTATATCACATTTTAAGGGGTGTGTTTGTGTGTTTTTAAATCGTATTCTTCTTGGGATTTGTTGGGCTTCCTGAATCTGTGGATTGGTATCTTTTATATGTTCTGGAAAATCCTCTCCAAACTTTGCCTCTGACTCATTTTCTCTTCTCTCCTGCTTTTGGAACTCTGGTTAAACATGTTAGATTTTTTTCACTTTACTTCCTTGTCTCTTTGTTTTTGTAATAGATTTTATTGGGGTATGATTCACATACCATACAATTTTTAAAGGATACAATTAGATGGTTTCTTAGTATGTCCAGAGTTGTAAAACCATCATGGCAATTAATTTTAGAGCTTTTAATCACCTAACAAAGAAACCTCATGTCCTTTAGCTATCATATCCCGATTTCCCACCTTACCCAACCCTAAATAACCACCAGTCTACTTTCTGTCTTTATATATTTGCCTGTTCTGGACATTTAATATACATAAAATTATATAATATGTGCTCTTTTATGAGAAGCTTCTTTCACTTAGCATAATGTCTTTAAGATTCATCCGTGTTTGGATGTATCAGTACTTCCTTCCTTTTAATGACTGAATACTATTCCATTTTAAGGATATACCACATTTTTTTTTATCCATTCATCAGTTGATGGGCATATAGGTTTTTTCCCCCCACTATTTGGCCATGATGCTATACATATTCATGTAAAAGTTTTTGTATGGACACATGTTTTCATTTCTATTAGGTGTATACCTAGGAGTAGAATTGCGGGAATGGTAACCATACATTTAACTTTTTGAAAAACTTCTAGATGGTTTTCCATAGTGGTTGCACCATCTTACATTCCCACCAGAAATATATGAGAGTTTTTATTTCTTCACATCCTCACCAACCTTGTTATTATCTGACTTTTTGATTATAGCTGTTCAACCGGGTATAAAATGATATACCATGGAGATTTCAGTTTGCATTTACCTGATGATTAACAATGCTGAGCTTCTTTTTAAATGTGCTGACTGGCCATCTTCTTTGGAGAAACATCTATTCAGAATTTTTGCCCATTTTGACTGAGTTATTTGTTTTCTTAAAAAATTATTAAATGTGTTTTTATGTATTTTGGATATAAGTTTCCCATCAGATACAGTTTGCAAATATTTTCTCCCATTCCATGGGTTGGTTGTCTCTCTCTTTCTTGATAATGTCCTCTGAAGTAAAAACGTTTTTGAAGAAGCCCAATGCCTATTATTATTATTATTTTTTGAGACAGGGTCTTGCTCTGTAGCTCAGGCTGGAGTGCAGTGGCATGATCACGGCTCACTGCAGCCTTGACCTCCTGGGCTCAAGCAGTTTTCCTGTCTCAGCCTCCCAAGTAGCTGGGACTACAGGCATGCACCACCATGCCTAGCTAAATTTTAAATTTTTTGTAGAGATGGCCATGTTGCCATCTCTACATCTTGCCATGTTGCCCGGGCTAGTCTTGAACTCCTGGGTTTAAGTGATCCTCCCTCCTTGGCTTTCCAAAGTGCTGGGATCACAGGCATGAGCCACTGTGCCTAGCCTAACTTTTCTTCTTTTATTTCCAGCATGTTTGGTGTCATATCTAAGAATCCATTGCCTAATCCAATGTCATGAAGATTTACCCCTATGTTTTCTTCTAATAATTTTATAGTCTTGGCTCTCACATTTAGATATTTGATCCATTTCGAGTTATTTTTTGCATGTGATGTGACATAAGACTCCAACTTCATTCTTTTGCATTGGCCATTCGTTTGACCCGGCACTATTTGTTGAAAATATTATTCCTTCCCCATTGAGTTGTCACAGATCCTTGTTGAAAACTAATTGATCATAAACATATGGATTTATTTTTAGACTCTCAATTCTATTCTATTGATCTATTAGTCTGTCCTTACGCCAGTAATACACGATCATGATTACTGTAGCTTTGTAGTATGTTTTGAAATCAAGAAGTGTGAGTCCTCCAATTTCATTCCTCTTTTTCAAGAGGGTTTTGACTATTCTGGGTCTCTTATGTATGAATTTTAAGATCATGTTGTCAATTTCTAAAAAGAAGCCATCTGGAAGTTTGATAAAAATTGCACTGAATTTGTAGATCAATTTGTGGGAGTCTTGCCATCTTAACAACATGAAGTCTCCTGTTCCATGAACTGGGAATGTCTTTTCATTTATTTAGATCTTGATTTCTTCCAACAATGATTTATAGTTTTTGGAGTATAAGTTTTGTACTTCTTTTGTTAAACTTATTCCTAAATATTTTATTCTTTTTGATGCTATTTTAAATGGAATTTTGTTTGTAATTTCACTTTTGGTTTGTTCATTGCTAATGTGTAGAAATACAATTAAGTTTTTATAGTGATTTTATATTCTGCAACCTTACAGAACTCATTTATCAGTTCTAGACTTTTTTTTAGTGGATTCCTTAGGATTTTCTACGTTTAAGATCATATAATCTGCGAATATAGTTTTAGTTCTTCCTTTACAATCTGGATGTCTTTTAATTCACTTTCTTTCCTTATTTCTCTGTCTAGGACATCTGACACAATGTTGAATAAAAGTGGTGAAACTGGATACTCTTTTGTTGTTTCTGGTCTTAGGGAGAAAGCATACAGTTCTTGTGCCATTAAGTATGAGGCTAGCTGTGGGTTTTTTGGAGATGCCCTTTAGAATTTTGAAGATTTTCCCTTCCATTCATAATTTGTTGAAGGTTTTTATTTTAATCATGAAAAGTTGTTGGATGTTGCCAAATGCGTTTCCTGCATCTATTGAGATAATTGTATAGTGTTTGTTTTTTAATTCTGTTGATATGGTATGATACATCAATTATTTCCATATATTAAATATCCTTCTTGTCTTCTTTCCATATTTTCCATCTTACTATTCCACTTATATTTTATTGTAGTGTGTGCCTCCCAACTAAAATACGAGCCTGATGAAGGTAGAGACTGCATCTTGAAATTGATTCTTGGTTTTCAGGTGGGAGATCTTTGTGGATCTTGAAATATGTCAACCCACTAAACAGCCCCCTGGCAAAATACCACTAAGAATAAAGGAGAGAAAAACTAAGTTGGATTGAGGTGTGTATTTCTGGGTAGTCACTGGGGCTCAATCACCAGGGAGGTCTCTTTTCCTTACAGACAAGTCTTCAAGCAAATAATTCAAATTTGTGCTTCAGCAAAATGACAAACCGTAGACTTCAGAGTCACTCTTGGATCTTGTAAATTTCCAGTGCTACATTCTCTGGGGCCACAGGCCACTCATGTTCATCCCTATGGTACCTAGCATATTTGGAGGAAAACAATTATTTGTTCATTTTATTAGAACTGTGTTCCATGCACTATAAGTTCTGAGGTGATGGAAATGCATGAAATATGGCCTTTGCTTCAAGGAGCTCAGAATCAGTGGAGGTAGAAGACACTTAAAATACAGGTGAAAGTGCTATGGTGGTGCAAACACAGAGGAGGAGAGAGAATGAGGCTTCCCATAACAAGTGAGGTCTGAGTTTCCCCTTTCTCACCTCCACTGCCATCTCCTGGTCCAAGTCACCATCCTCTCTCTCCTGGAATAATAATAATGTAGGAGCCTTCTAATTGACCTCCCTGCTTTTCCCTGCTACCTGTGCCGTTCATTTTCAGTAGAGCGTCCAGAGTGGTCCTTGAAAAGCTTAAGTCTTCTCATAGTCATGGCCCACACTGACTGCTTATCCTTCCACAGTTAGAGCCCTATTTGCTGCCATGGTTCACAAGTTCCTACCTGATCTGGTCTTCTACTATGTCTCTGACCTTTTTTATACTTTCACTTTTGATAATACCACTGCACACCCTAATTTCCTTGCTGGTCTGCAACCACATCTCCACCTGGGGTCTTTCTTTTTTTGCCTTCCTCTTCCCGGAACCAATCTTCCCCAGATAGTACTCCTTCATGCTCCCCTGGCCTCTGTGCAAAGCCCTTGTGAAGAAGGCCTTCTCTGATGTCTCTGTAGAAACTGAAAGACTCTTTCTCTCACTCCCTCTCTGTCTGAATCTGCTTTTTCTCTATACCACTCATTCATTTGTTAATGGTCTGTCTGTCCAGTCTAGAATGTAAGTTCCATGAGATCAGAGATTTTTGCCCACTTGATTGATCATTGTTATTCCCATTGCCTGGCATGTTTCCTTGCACATTAAATATTTGCTGACCAACTTAATGCACTGACATCCTGGAGGCTGAGTAGGAGGCACTTAGGATGAAGAAATGGTCTGGAATATAAGGTAGATCGGGTGTTCATTGAACTGAATGATTTATTTTCCCCACATGTAAGCGTTGATTTTTGGACTACATGGTTGCTGATGTCCATTTTCATCAACTCATGGTACCTCAAAATGGCAATTTTGGAACCTAAAGTGGACCAAGGGTCTATGTGAAGGACACTGACAGCTTTTAGCAATCTGAAGATGGAGGCATGCCTGAAGACACCACAACACATTTCCAGACAGTGAACATGGTTCCTGAAACTGCAGCTGGTCATGAAAGCCACCCAGCACCAGTTCTGAAAGCATCTGGTTCTCTCATCTCAAGAACAACCCTTGCACCAAACCCCAAAGCTCAAATGTAATAAGAGGCTTCCTTAGCGTAATCTATTATTAACAGCCACTGGCTATTGAGTGCTTCCCTTGTGCCATACGCAGTGCTGGGAGCTTAACACAGTTCTCTCTTTTAATCCTTTGAGTTATGTATTGATATCATCTTCATTTTACAGATGAAGAAACAGAAGCTCAAAAGATGTTTATTATTTGCCTAGGGCCATGTGGCCGGCAAGTAGCTAAACCAGTATGTTTTAATTCCAGTCCACTAGAGCCTAAAACTCATGTTCTTGGCGACATTGTATGTCCCCAGATCAGCCACCTGCAACAGATATATTACTTCTGAGGGTAAGAACACATCCCTGCAGTTTCTCTGCTTTTCTGCCTTTGGAAACACGGAGAGAAAGGTCTGGCTGGAGGACCCATGAAACAGCAGGGAAGAAAGAGGGAGGTGGAGAGCCATGGAGACGACTGGAGAGAATGCTATTGTACAAGAGATGTTGGACTCTGTGTATGTATCACAAGCTAATTAGGAGAACAGATTAAGCTGCTTTGGTGTCAAAATAGCTGTGGGGAAAACAACCTTAATAGCAGGTTGCAGATGAAAGAAAATGAAATGAGAGAGAAATGAGGAACATTTTAAAAGAAAACAATCAGGCTGGAGGGAATGGAGAGAGGAGAATAAAACAGTGCATTTTAAAATTAAATAAATTGGCATGGAGTGGCTTATGCAAGTCTGGTGAGTGACAGTGGAAGAGAGTCTAGTCTCACAGTTTCCTTAGCCTCAGTGTTTGCCATGTTCAAAGCCCCACAGTTTCTAGGGTACAGGAGACAGAAGAAGGAAGGTAGTAGGCAATTTGAAATGAATCGCCCCACAGTTTCTAGGGTACAGGAGACAGAAGAAGGAAGGTAGTAGGCAATTTGAAGTGAATCACCTAAGAGCAACTTCAGGGATCAGAGTGTGCTCTCTCCCTGCTCATTCTCAGCCTGGCTACTCCCTAAGATTCTGCCCTGTTTCCCTCTTCTCATTCCTTCCAGTGAGATCCCTGGTCATTCTATCCCTCTCATGGATCACCATCCCTTAGTGGATGGCTCTCAGATCCGGGTCTCCAGCCCAGATGGACCTCCTGAGTTCCCTAGCTTTTGCCTACCCCATCCTGCACTATCTCACCTAATACATTAAAAAACTCATCTCCCTCTCCATGTGCCCTTCTCAGCACATAGTACCACCATCCACCCAATTACCCGTGCCAGAAAACTGGGAATTTTCTTGACTCTCCTCTCTCTCATATACCCATCAGTCAGTCACTGCATTCTGTTGCCTCTACTTTCTCCATTTATCTCTAATCAGGTCAACATTTCTCTTTACCTTACTGCCACTGTCCTGGTCATCACTTATATGTACAACTGCGGTAGCCCAAAGAGTTGTTCTGCTCCATTCTTCCCACTTCCCAATCCATTCCCCTCACAGCAGCCTAAGTGGTCCTTCCAGACTAAATCTAATCATGTCACCTTCCTTCCTGAAAACCTTCAATGTTCCTTTTCTTTTCCGGTTATCTATTGCTACATAAGAAAAGACCCTAAAACTCAGTGACTTAAAAAAACCATTTTATTATATTTTATAATTCGTGGGTTAGGAATTCAGGCAGGGCTCAGCTGGGTGATTATTCTGTTCCATGGGGCATCAACAGATGTCAGTTAGTGGTATCCAGCTGGTAATAGGCTTCACTCACAAATATGGCACTTTGTGGGGAAGGCCAGAAGCTCAGCTGGGGCTGTCAGCTGGAGCTCATACATGTGGCCCCTGCAGCATGGTGGTCTTAGGGTGGTTGGTCTTTTTGCATGGTGGCTCATGGCTCCACAAGTGTGAGCTCTAGGGAACAAAGTGTAAGCTGCAGGGTGTTTTATGGCCTAGCCTCAGAAGTCATGTAGCACCATTTCCATACTACACTATTGGTTGAAGCAGTTACAAGCCTGCTGAGTTTCAAGGAGAGGGGATGTAGACACGACCTCTCAGTGGGAGAAATGTCAAGGAATTTGCAGCCATGTCTTCTGACCACCCTCAGGGTAAAGAATGGCCTCTGTAGCATGGTATGTGTGGCCCTTCATGGGCTGGCTCCTGCTGATCTCCTTCCTGCCCAACATTCACAAACTCATTGCATTTTATGCTCCAAGGCTCTAGCCATCCTTAGTAACTTGCAACTCTTTAAGTAGTCTGAGCTCTCTTGAGCTGTTGGATTCCTTTCTCTGTTTAGAATGACCTTCTCACTCTGTATTCATTTGACAAAATTCTGTTCCCATTCAAGTCTCAGTTTAAGTGCTACTCCTTGTAGGGAGCTTTCTGTGAATCAGTCCAGGTTAGATAATTTCCCAGGTGGTCAAATAATACTCATTACACAGTATTGTAACTGCTTGTTTAACAGCCTACATCTGTTACTAAACTGAAAGTTGTTAGAGGGTAAGACTATTATTATTCATCTTTCTCAGAATTTAACACAAGATCTGGCACATATCAATTGCTCAATAGATGTTTATTGAATCCCTTACCCTCTCTATGTCTCAGTTTCCTCATTTTTAAATTGAGCAGGTTGATTAACAGTTGGGATGGCAACTAGGTGTATTTTATGTGTGGTTGTCTCATTCAGTTACTTAGCATAGAATTGGAAAGAATTCTGAAGTTATGATTGGATTCGTCAAGAAAGAAGATGGTGATCCATTAGTGATGTCTACCATGGGCACAGCAGAGGGAAGAGGCAGCATGTATGCTGTGCATTTGACACACCTAGATTAGATCACCTCCAGGGCTTCTCCAGCTTTAAATGTCTGTACATAGTTCTGTCTATATCACATTTATCTAGAATCCCACACTGTAAGAACTGGGAGTGTCCCATGGTATCACTCAGTCCAATGTCTTCATTGCATAGATGAGAAAACTAAGACTCAGAGGGAATTAATTCACCTGGATGTCAGAACCTGAGTACGGGGACAGATCTAAATTGAATTAATTTGCACTTACCTAAGCCAAGCAGGAATAGAGGGTTATTATATAATAGATGCTAATCTCAGCTCAATATTAATTCTTCCTTTCCTACTCTGAGGTATCAGACAACTTGGAAATAGAACAAACTGGGTTTTAATCCTGGGCACAATCACTCACTAGCTGTGTGTTCTTGAGGAAATTACTTGACTTTTCTAAATTTCAGTTTCCTTTTCTGTAAATTGTGGATAATATATACTGTATAGGTGAGACAATTGTAGGGAGAGCACTTTTCACATTTCTGGAACACAGTAAGGACTCAAATGTTAGCTATTACTACTACTAGTAGTAGTATGGCCACCTCTGGTATTATCACTAAGGTTTTTACCTGGCTTACTCCCTAACGCTAGCACAGAGACCCAAGCAGTGCGGGTTGCAAGGCACTGGTTATCTGGACTCTCAGGAGTGACTTGGTACTTTGTTAAGGAAAATTTAAAGAATCCATTTTCCCCAACCAAAATGCTTTGAAACTGAATGCAGTGACAAACTGTGGCTTGCTCCTGGGAAATGTTTCTAGATCACTATCAGAGCAGCCACATTTTCAATCAGGATTTCTATAAAGAAGAAAAGGTAGCTCATCTAACAGGCCAGATGCTTGATCAGATCTAAATAGTTTTGTCTTTAGGAAAGAGAGGGAAGAAATGGTAAAAGTCAATAGAAAACAATTGACTTCAGACAAATACATATATCTATCTCAACCGGAGGGGATAGGATCAGAGTCTCCCAGTGTTTGGGGTTTTTCACCAAAAGTTGAATACGAATGAATTAAGGTGAGCTGACTATAAAGTTTAAAAAATAAATAGTTTGGAGAAAATCAATAGAAGGTGATTATTGTAGAGGCCTGGCATAGCAGTGAGGACTTGGGGAGCAGCAGGGAATGGTTAGGTGTTAATCTGATTTGGGGAGGGCTAATGCATGAAGCTCTCCAGGCAACAATGACAAATGCACTTCTAATCATCTCCATATTAAATTTAGTATCAAGGAGGGGGACTTCTCTCTCTTCAGTTTCACAGGAATGTGATTAACATGGATATGAAAAAAGTTAAAGGAAACAGAATTTGATTTGAACTTCATAGCCTATTTCAGTGTGAAAATTAAGATGTATTTGTAGGGTTTTAGTGGATAAGTTTACAGGGATTCTAAATTATGATTATACCAATTCCATCTTGTACTTTTCTTCCTCCCTTTCCCGTTTCCTGGAGGTGTAAGTCTGCTGAGAATCAAGCAGAAGGAAGAAAGAGCCAGCCCAGCTGAGGGCGAGCCTTGCTAGGATGGGGAGAAAAACCATTTTGGGAACACAGCAGTGTGAAGGATCTCAGGCTGGTTGTTGACAGGGGAAACGGACCACTTGGTTTACCCTGAACCCTGAACGGGCACTCTGAATTTGGAATAAGAGAGTTGGACACAAGAAGGAGGTTCTCTACAGTAATTCTAAATTTGATGGTCAATAGTTGGCTTTAGTGCTGACATGTAATAGGCTGCAATTCCATTGATAGCGGTCCCGGTGGCACAACTCCGAATTTTCTTCTTCCTGCAGTCACTCTCCCTCACCTTTTGAGTAAAAGGTTTAGGATTCAAAGGCTGAGAATGTAAATGGCTGCCTACGGGCATCTGCACCTGGGAAGAACTCTTCCCACCGAACAGAAACACACCATCAGTGACAGTCCCCAGAGGGTGGTGCAGGGTTTGCATGCTAAGATTCTCTCCCGCAATTTGCACCTTTTTGGGGCATAGTGAAGGAAAAAAGGGGCAGAAGAAATCTGGAGCTCCTCCGGTTTTGACAGTGAAGGCGCCAGCAGCTTTCCTGCCTTGCGTTTTGAACACAGGCTGTGCTTTGTGGCTGTCATGCTATGGTTTTTCAGATTTACTTTTTATAAGAGGTACCTTCTTGGAGTGGGCTTACACATTTATCCCCTTTAGGGATGGGCCTTCTTTGAACATGCTCTACCTTTAGTAAGTAATTTAAGGAACACAGACCATTGGTCTGGCTACACGTTAGAAAACAGTGTAATTAAAGGGATGGATTTAATTGAGAAATTGACTCAGAGCTCAATTTAGCATCATCATCCAGGCCAGACAGGGTCAGGCTGACGTCAGTGGGAGTCTGGCTGCCTCAGGAGTTGGGGACAGAGCTTGCTTGATTAAGGTGTTTCCTGGCAAATGAAATTAAGCCTAATGATTTTCAATGAAAGGGACTGCTAATTGGGGAGGCAGTGCTGCTTAATTGGGATCATCTGCAGGTAATTAAAGGCTTCCGTCTGATGGCCTTTCCTGCTTATGACTCTGGGAGGTTAAGATAATGTGAGTGATACAGACGTTCTCAGTCCTCTGTGCAGAACCTCTCCCTTGGACAGAGGGCTGAGGCAACCCAACTAGGGCACCTTTCTAGTCCTTGGAAAATAGTGCTTAGAGTGATGTCTTCCATAGACTCAAACTAACCTCAGAAGCCTGGGTGAGATTAGTTCTCTGGAGCAAAGCTGCTGCCAGGGAGTCTGTGAGCTCCCTGGAAAGGGGAAAAAAGGCAATGAGGTTACATGGCATGCCAAGGAGGTGCCCTGTGTTTTGGTCTTGACACCCTGACCTCAGAGACCTTTGTGTCATGTAACTCTGGCTGAATAGGACATAAAGTTGACAGTCTGATCTTCTGTAGAGATAGGTATCCTGCCCCATGTGGGAAGGAAGTCCTAGTATAAAACACTCTGAATTAGGAGGTGAGAAAACTGATTTCTAGTTCCAAATGTACTGCCAACTGGCATTGTGACTCTCTTTAAGCCCCAGTTTTCTCATCTATAAAATGGGAATGGTTATACCTGACTATGGACTATGTAAATATCCTTTCATTTTAGGTATTGGGTAAGGCCTGGGGAAGGATGAAATTTTAATCTGTGTGTGTGTGTGTGTTTTTTTGTTTTTTTTTTTTTTTTGAGACGGAGTCTCGCTCAATCGCCCAGGCTGGAGTGCAGTGGCGCGATCTTGGCTCACTGCAAGCTCCACCTCCCGGGTTCACGCCATTCTCCTGCCTCAGCCTCCTGAGTAACTGGGACTACAGGTGCCCACCACCACGCCCGCTAATTTTTTGTATTTTTAGTAGAGATGGGGTTTCACCGTGTTAGCCAAGATGGTCTTGATCTCCTGACCTCATGATCCTCCCACCTCGGCCTCCCAAAGTGCTGGGATTACAGGCGTGAGCCACTGCACCCGGCCTTTAATCTGTGTTTTATGGAACTTAGTCTAGTGGGGAAGACAGACCTGTAAACCAACAATTGCCTTTTGGTGTTACAAGTGCTACTGGGCAATAGAGGAAGAGGGCAGTCATCAGAGAAGGCTTCAGAAAGAAGGGAACATGAAGTGAGTTTTTCAAGAGAAGAAGTTTTATGACTGGATGAGGTAGTTGGAGAAAGCATGGCAGGCAGAGAGAACAGGGTGTGCAAAGACACAGGCATGCAAACCCTAGGCACATTCTCGGGGATTGTCCCTGGTGGTGCATTTCTGCTGGGTGGGAAGTATGTGGGTTGTGGGGAAGGAGAAGAGAGGGGAGGAAACGAGGCAGTGGCGGTCACAGGTGACAGATCATAAAAGGCCACATATGCTACTTAGGGAACTTGCTTGGACTCTCTCTAATAGGCAGTTGGTGGTCACCAAAGAGTGTTAAATGTAGGAGTGACAGGTCAGAACTGAGTTTGAGAAAAGCCACTGATAGAAGTGTGCTCCCAGGCTGGGCACGGTGGCTCACACCTGTAATCCCAGCACTGTGGGAGGCTGAGGTGGGTGGATCATCTGAGGTCAGGGGTTCAAGGCCAGCTTGGCCAAGATGGCAAAACCCTGTCTCTACTAAAAATACAAAAATTAATCAGGCATGTCGCATGCCTATAGTTCCAGCTACTTGGGAGGCTGAGCCAGGAGAATTGTTTGAACCTGGGAGGCAGAGGCTGCAGGGAGCTGAGATCGCACTATGCACTCCAGCCTGGGCGACAGAGCAAGACTCTGTCTCAAAAAAAAAGAAAAGAAAAAGTGTGTTCCCACACACTGAAGAGAGAGGCTCCCTGGGATCTGACTTTCCAAAGGAAACTTTGGGGAGGCTTTGGACTCCCCACCTAATTTCATTGGATAAGAGGAGTGAGATAGGACCAGAATTTGAGGCATCTGGCCTCCCCAGGAGGCTTAGGAAAGAGAGCTCTGGCAACAGGCAGGAACCCAGCCCAGCTCTTGAGTTTCAGTGGCTTTTGAAAAACATGCCATGAAAAGCAGCCGAGACTGGAAGGACAAAGGTGAGCTGGAGCTGTGGGTAATTGCAGCTTTCACTGGGACTGCCATCTCATGTTCTCTCCTTTCGTACCTGGCAGTTTGGGTAATAGGCAGAGCATTCATGTTGCAAGGGATAAGGTAGGGTCCCATTTCCAATTTTTTTGAAAAGCTGTTCCCAAGAGTTGGGTCACCTTAAAGACTCAATATCAACTGTTGGTGCCAGTGCAGTCTCTTGGGACTAAAACTATTACCTTCTAACCCCATCAAAAAGCATCTTTAGTGTTGAAGTTTTTTGAAGTGTTCAGCTATGATTCTCTACAAAGTGTCTTTTCGAATAGCTCCTGTGCAAAGTATGAGTTAATGGGGCTGAGATAAACTAGATGGGGTATTTCTTGCTTTTCCATCTGAAACCTGAACTGATCCACACCTCTTCTTTTTTTCTTTTCTTTTCTTTTCTTTTTTTCTTTTGAGTTGGAGTCTTGCTCTGTTGCTCAGGTTGGAGTGCAGTGGTGTGATCTTGGCTCACTGCAACCTCCGCCTCCTGGGTTCAAGTGATTCTCCTGCCTCAGCCTCCCAAGTAGCTGGGATTACAGGAGCCCATCACTATGCCCAGCTAATTTTTGTATTTTTAGTGGAGGTGGGGTTTCACCATGTTGGCCAGGCTGGTCTCGAACTCCTGACCTCAAGAGATCTGCCCACCTCGGCCTCCTAAAGTGCTGAGATTACAGGTGTAAGTCACCACGCCTGGCCCTCTTCTTAACTCTTACAGCACTGACTATCTGTACCACCCCTCAGCAAAGAATGCCCTAGGCCAAGAGTGAATTGTATGTGTGTGTTCATGGGAAAAGGACTGCTGGGCACATTTTCAGAATTCTCATTCCAAAGAGCAAGTTCAATTTCTTTCAACTTGTTTCGTTGTTTCCATTTGACATCCTGGGTTAAAAGAACCGGATTAGAACAAGAGTGTGAAAGGGCCTTTTCTTCTGCGAAAATCACAGGATGACCTACCTCTTTCCTCAAGTCTCTAGAGGGCAGGGGCTTGTGTTTTCTCCACATTGCTGGGCGGAGTGAAGTACCCATTAGTTCTTTAGGACAAACTTTACACCATTGACCACGTGAAACTGATTCACCCAGGGGGTGTGAGTTTGTCTTATTACCTTGGTACACTCTTGCTGGATGAATGAATGAATGTACTTTATTCTAGGAAGGTGTTTCCCAAAAGGGAAACATAGGAGCTGTGCTTTAAGATACATGCTCACACATCTCCAAGCCTTTGAAAGAGCTGTCCTACATAAGCACCTTCTCACTGTGCTTCGGACAAAGCCCAGCCTCTTTACCATGGCCCAGCCTCTGTGGACTCTGTGGCCTCGTCTAGCTCTCCTGGCCCTGTTCTTGCTCTGTTTCAGCTGCACAAACCACTTGTCATAATCCCATTCCAGCGACACAGCACAGATGGTTCCTTTGACTGGGAGGTTCTTTTCCTCCATGTCCAGGTTAATTCCTAGTCATCTTTTAGCTGGCCGTGGGGAGGCCTTCTCTGACCCCTAATCTACATTAGGTTCCCTTTCTATTTTCTGTCATCAATCCCCATACTCTTACATCCCTTATTAAAATGTGTCCTTCCATATTTATGTGTGAGATTATTGGCTTAGCCATTCTCCATGTCTAGACTCTAAACTCACACGGGCTGCACCTTGTTCTGTCTTAGTTGCCACTAAATTATAGTGCCCTGTACAGGGCCTGGCATATAGTGGGTGCTTAACATATATATTTGAGGAAATGAATAAGATGTTGACTCTTAGTTCAGTGTAGCAACCAAGGTGGCCAGAACTGGGAAGCATTAGCTACAGTGCATACAAGCCTAGGTCGGGCCCATCCTAGGAACAATGATGGCCACAATGCTTCTAGAACTTTCCTGCCTCTACCCAATAGGGGCTATTGGAGCAGAGCAAAGAGGTTCATGCCAGAATCTCAATGCTTCTGACTCAGAAGTAGTTCTGTATTTGCTTTTCTCATCCTCTGACTCCTGAAGTACCCTTGGTACTTTTTTGTCTCTTTGAAGGGTTTGGTGGTCTGATGGGCTGGGAGTCAGTATGGGGAGGGAGGAGGGATGAGCTTGTTTGGCCAGATTGGAGGCTGGCAAAACAGTTTTCTTAACAGGGTGTCTGTTGATGAAATACCTGGAGCCAGTTGTGAGAAGTTATTAATCTCAATTAAATCTGATTATGACATGATTGGATTTGGAAAGAGACTGTCCAAGTCAAGTCTGGCCCTCTTGATGTTTACTCAATGGCAGGATCATATCACACAGACTGGTGTCCATGTCGGACAGAAGGAGAGCCTCTGACACCTCCAGGAAAGAGGGTCCGGGTGTCATGGATATTCAGGTCCCCAGCCCCAGAAGGCTTCACAGATTGTAGGGGTCTAATTGCTGCTGGCTTCTTGGTGAGATGTGACACTCATTTTGGTAAGTTTATTAATCATTACAATTATGGAATTATTACCTTGAAAAATGCCATTTTCATTATCTTCCCAGGAAGGATGTATTGGTAGAGGACTTGGTCCTCAGCATTAAGCCAGAAAAGCAAGCTGGCACCAGTAACTTCCCAGGTTCTGCTGAAGGCCAGATGGATTCCTGAAGAGACAGGAATATTGGCCTGACCTGGTGGGCTGATAAGGGCTCCAGCTGTTGAACATCATGGCTCAGCCTGCTGTTATCATAGGACACAATGAATGGGTCATTAGCTTGTAGGCCAGACTGGCTGGGCCAACTGTGAAACTATTAGGTGCCAGCCTGGACCCAGCACTGCAGAGGGCTGGGGAGCAATTAGCTACTGAGTGCTAGAAAAATGTTAACAGATGAATCGCTGCCTTTGTACAGAACATGTGCCTGAAAGTACAGGTGAAAATCAAATAGGTCCAAGTTGAACAATAGACTTATGTGTTATAAGGGAGTCTGTTTTCAGAGAACAGGAAGGATCACAAAAAATTAAACATATTTAAGCATTTAAACATTATTGATAATAGTATGGTAATGCATCATATATGTTATTTCAAAAAATAAAACTTACTTTTATTAAAGTAGTATATGTTCATACATTAAAAAC
The DNA here is from genome assembly GCF_002776525.5 of Piliocolobus tephrosceles. Classification (NCBI taxonomy): domain Eukaryota; kingdom Metazoa; phylum Chordata; class Mammalia; order Primates; family Cercopithecidae; genus Piliocolobus; species Piliocolobus tephrosceles. The sequence continues at coordinate 152,298,648 of NC_045437.1, forward strand.
TCACAATGAGCTGTAGCAGTCAAGAGTCCTATCCCTCATCCCTTTTCAGTCCTCTCCAGGGTCCACTACTTTCAACATCTTTAATATTTCTTTAGAAACTTACCTCCATATTTGTAAAGAATACACTACTACTGCTATTTCTTGACTCACTCATTTTGGACATTATTGAATTCTTGTTAGAGTATGGGTAGGTTTAGGATCCTTACACACACACCCTTCTATTTACCTACCCCTACGTCACTGCCTCTTCCCCAGTAAAATGACATAATGTATTTTGGTTGAATTAGGAGTCTATGGTTACATTGGTATGATGATGATTGTTCATTGATAAGCCAGGTAAAGTACTACAGTTGTTTTCTTTCTTTGAGAATTTTTATTTTGTTTTTTATTTTTACTTGGTTTTTATTGAGAATTTTTATTTGGTTTTTATTTTCTAGAGTTAATGTCTTTTTCTATTTTTTACTCCCAGACCTTTTTTCACATACCTTTTTTTCATTAGACATTGTCACACTTCTATCAGTTTTTTTTTTTGGGCAAACTACATATCAATATTCTACAAATTTTGTGTTATTGTTTTTCTCCTGCAGTCCCCCTCCTTGGAAATTTCCATCTTCCTGCTTCTGACTTGTACTGATTGTTCTATAGGTGATATGGATTGGCTGTGTGTCCCCACCCAAATCTCATCTTGTAGCTCCCATTATTCCCATGTGTTGTGGGAGGGACCTGGTGAGAGGTGACTGAATCATGGGGGTGGGTCTTTGCTGTGCTGTTCTTGTGATAGTGAATGGGTCTCACGAGATCTGATGGTTTTAAAAACAAGAGTTTCTCTGCACAAGCTCTCTCTTTGTCTGCCACACTCCATGTAAGACATGACTTGCTCCTCCTTGCCTTCCACCATGATTGTGAGGCTTACCCAGCCACGTGGAACTGTAAGTTCAGTTGAACCTCTTTCTTTTGTAAATTGCCCAGTTTCAGGTATGTCTTAATCAGCAGCATGAAAACAGACAAATATACTAGGCTTTCATCACTTGGGAACACTGCAGTTTTTCTGCTTTAGATTCTCTGCTTAAGTTATGAGTTTGTTCAAGTTTGAAATGTTTCCATTTACTCTCAACTGCAGAGGGCTGGGGAATGGTAGTTTTGGTGGTTATAAAATCTCAGATTTAAAAATTCACTCGAAAGCAGTGTCCCATTGTCTTCTGCACCCCATGTCTAATTCTCACCCCTTCTTTGGTCTCTCTTTCTAGAAAAGTGAAAACTAGGCAAAAACAACTTTCAGGAAAAATTCTTTATCTTTGTCTTCCAAATCTTCCATTGAATTTTTTTATTTGAGCTATCTTATTTTTAATTTTAAAGTTCTTTCTTGAACTCTGTTCCCTTAAAAAAGATAGGATCCTATTCTGGTTTCTTGGATATAGTATCTTATTTTTTAATTAAAAATTTAGGCATTTACTTCTCTTTATTAGTTCATTTTTTTTTCTGGTTCTTTCCATTTTTCCTGTTTTGTTTTTTCTTTCACATTGGAGGGATTCCTCAAATATTAAGTGATCCTGTTTGCTGTTAATATTTAACACTATGGTTTTGAAAGGCTCTTTAGCAGGTAGGTATGTGTGTGCATGTGTGTATGTGTAAGAGAGAGGGACTGGCCAATTAGTAGGCTTCACTGTAGTAATATCAGGCAAATATAAGAATCTGGCCACCTTTTCTGTGGATAAAAATAATCTTGTCTGCAGCCTAGGGGAAAAATGCCTGATTCTCAGCTTTCTGGGAGTGCAGCAGAGGAATGGGGACTGCAGGCTTTAAATTAACCTCCCGTTATCTCTAGTATGCCTGATGGTTTGAGTACAGAGCCTCTCTTCTCTAATTTCTCCAAAGAATAAACCTTTGGTTTCTTTGGGAGTAGGGTGGATGGAATTAGTCACTGGGCTGTGTGGAATTGGAGAGGAAATCTTGGGGCATAGCACTTCTGTATGTTGACTTTCGATAAGTCCTGTTTTCAGCATTGTGCCTCCCATTCCCAACCTTCTGTGTGTTGTTGCATATAGAACCTTAAGTCTTGAGGCTTTCTGGAAGGTGTCGAGGGAAGAATTAACTTATTTATTATAGCAATCTCCATTTTGTGGGCACATTGGCAGTAGCTTCCTCTGCCCTGCTGTGTAAGTTACCAACCCTGCATTTATTTGCTGTATTCCTAGTTTGTAGAATATATATATATATATTTTTGAGATGGAGTCTCTCTCGACTGTCACCCAGGTTGGAGTGCAGTGGCACGATCTCGGCTCACTGCAAGCTCTGCCTCCCGGGTTCACACCATTCTCCTGCCTCAGCCTCCTCAGTAGCTGGGACTACAGGCATCTGCCACCATGCCTGGCTATTTTTTTCTATTTTTTAGTGGAGACGGGGTTTCACCATGTTAGCCAGGATGGTCTCGATCTCCTGACCTCGTGATCCGCCTGCCTTGGCCTCCCAAAGTGCTGGGATTATGGGATTACAGGCATGAGCCACCGCGCCCGGCCTTGTAGAAATTTTTCATTCACTGTTATCTCCTTTCTCACTCTCTTTTCCTTTGGTTATTTATACTTAAAATTATTTTACTTTCGGGCCGGGCGCCGTGGCTCACGCCTGTAATCCCAGCACTTTGGGAGGCCGAGGCGGGCGGATCACGAGGTCAGGGATTGAGACCAGCCTGGCCAACATGGTGAAACCCCGTCTCTATTAAAAATACAAAAAATTAGCCGGGCGCCGTGGCGGGCGCCTGTGGTCCCAGCTACTCTGGAGGCTGAGGCAGGAGAATGGCGTGAACCCGGGAGGTGGAGCTTGCAGTGAGTCCAGACCGCCTATGCACTCCAGCCTGGACGATAGTCGAGAGAGACTCAGTCTCAAAAAAAAAAAAAAAAAAAAAAAAAAAAAAAATTATTTTACTATCATTTTAGTGGGATTTTCAGAGGAAGAAGAGACAAATGCTTGTGGTCAAATTTTTAAAAAATATTTTTGTTTTTTCCCAAAATTAAACATGTAGTTGACTGGGTTAGGTCCAGCAAGTACTATTCTGCTTTCGTATAATCAAATAAACTTTATCTTTTTCTAAACTGTACAGTGCTTATATGCTGTTTTTCCTCTAGTAATAGGTCTTTGGTTTTATTCCCCTATAATCTAATATTAAAGAGTTTGTAAAAATAAGGAGCAACACACAAATATAGTAAAGCTAACAAAACTGAACTGCTGTTTGGGGAACAAAGCCACCCAGTAATAACTTGAAATGTTTGTCCTTTAGTTAGGAAAGTCTACCTTTGGAGAACAAAGAACAGATTAGAAATGATAATGTATAAGATACAAAAGTTAGACGTGGACATTAAGGGCTGTTAGTAGACAAAACTAATGAGGTTTCCTATTGTGTGTCTCCCCACCTGCCTTCACTTTCAGTGTGTCTACAGGACTCCAGCAACCCCTAGCTCGAGCTCCTTTCATCCTTCAGCACCCAGCCCAGACAGTTCCGCCACTGAAAACCTTCTCTCTTTGATCCTGGCAAGGCAAATTTCTCTGCAGATACTTTGCTCTTGCTTTGTTTTCCAAATTCTTATGGTGGTTTCCAAATGTCCTTCTGTGAACTGGTGCTAAGCTGTGATGAAATTTCTCTGGTCTTTAGAAATATTAGAAAAATAAGGAAATGTAAACTGTGTATTTGTGTGCGTTGTGGATATACACATGGTGTGAAGTGCCAATTCTTTTTTTCTGGTGAGGAGTGGCTTCATTATGAAACTGTCCTTTATTTTTTATTCTTAGATAATAAGGAAATGTCTTTCACAAAATAGTGATGTTAGTAAATAGTAGACAAACAAATGTTTGCTTGGCAAAATAACAGGTTGTAAACATCAGAAGCCTAGCTTTGAATTAGGGGACTAGAATGTCACATGGGAGCAGTCAGTGCAATAAACCACCTGATACAGCTTGGCTGTGTCCCCACCCAAATCTCATCTTGAATTGTAGCTCCCATAATCCCCATGTGTCATGAGGGGGACCTGGTGGGAGGTAATTGAATCATGGGAGTGGGTCTTTCCCTTGCTGTTCTTGTGATAGTGAATAAGTCTGATGAGATCTGATGGTTTTATAAAGGGCAGTTCCCTCCATATGCTGTCTTGCCTGCCACCATGTAAGACGTGTCTTTGCTCCTCCTTTGCCTTCTGCCATGATTGTGAGGCCTCCCCAGCCATGTGGAACTGTGAATCCATTAACCCTTTTTTCTTTATAAATTACTCAGTCTCAGGTATGTCTTTATTAGCAACATGAGAACAGACTAATACACCACCTATGGAATTAGCTACATCCTTTGCACTTAGTCTTTGCCTTTCTTACAGCAAATATCTCTGCCATGAATTCTCATTCCTATGCTGAGTGTGTAGGGTCTTCAGAAGACACTCAGCACACCCCTGGAAATTAACGGATGAATTTATCACATTCCCTGGCTGCTGGGTTAAGCTATGAGCTTGCTTTCAAGGGGTTGGAATTACTTGTATGGGACTCAGGTCTTGCTGTTAATATCATTGTTGTGTGTTTGGTGCCAGAGCACTTCCCTGCCTTTCCATTCCACCTGCAGCTTTTATAGGGAGGCCAGCCCCAGCTTGGCAGCATCCCAGAGACCAAAATTCTTCCAGTACTTCCTCTTCCTTCCTCCTCAGCATGACCTACATCCTTCCCTTGCCTCTCCCACTTAAGCGAGTTCCTTAAGGGACCCTGTTTGATTCATTACCACATCTTTACTCTCTTCTGGCAACTAGCCCGATGCCTGGAACACAGTAGACACTCAGTCAATGTCTATAGAATGAATAGTAAAGAATCATGCCTAGAAATTTCACAGTACATATAATTCGCAGGTGCCTCCATGCTTTCATCATTTACTAGAAAAAACAAATGAACACTGAGGACTTTGTAAATCACAAATCCTAAGAAATTCATGGATGACCCTGTGTAAGAATTTGTGAACTTCTTAAAATTATGTGAAAAATCTTGTGTATGGTTGAAGAATGTGCATTTTTCTGGGGAAAATAATTTTCATGACTACACCTTTAAAAGGTTAAGAGCAATCAAAGAAAATGAGGCTTGGACCTATGCACAAATATACCTGAATATACATTCTAAGATGGGAAGTGCTATATTGATACAAGAAATTGTTGTATTGTCTTCGAGAGTCTTGCTTTGGGTTACCCGACCTTCTGCCTTGACCACATTTTTTTCGTCATTGCCATCCTTTGTTGGGAACTCTATAGCTTTGGGGTCTAGCATTTTACCACTGGAAATGCAGCCTGGAATTTTAGAGTCAGAGTCACCGAGCTTATTACATGAACCTAAAGCTCCAGGTGACTCAGAAAGATTTTTAGGTTAATAACTAACTGGATTGGGTAGAGTGTTTTGTTTCACAAACATGATCATAATTTGCTCTTATTTACTTTTAAATTATAAATGATTATTCAGTAGTTTTTCCTCCTTTTTAAATGGGCTCTTGAAAACATTGCTTTAATGATATATAAAACTTAAAAGCAGCTGTGGTGTTGGTACGTAATGATTGAAGTGTAATTAAGAGTCGTAATTATTCCCAATTAGGCATTTGGAATGCCAAAGTAGGAGCCCTAATCAGCTCAATGTGCAAGGGAGGATCAGACTTGAAACAGGGACAGGTTATGGGGTGGGGAGGGGTTGACTTAGGGACCCCCAGGCATCGAATTGAAGAGGACTGGTCATGGGATGGGACATCTAGGGATTGATTCCTCATGTGTGGTGGGACTGTAGGGGGAAGGAAGGCCCCAGCCTTCTCAGGTTTAGGGAGGAAAGAAAGCTCTGTTCAAGGGAAGGTGCTTCTGATGAATATTTCCCTGGACTTCTAAGCCTTAATGACTCCAGATCAGACAGACACTCTGGAATAACTTCCTTCCCTTATGAAAATGTAAGTCACTTGAGGGCATATCGGGGGCCAGAAACTCCATCCTCTGTAGCCCACAGGGACACCATGACCTGGTGTCATCTCCAAGGCTGCCAGCTTTCCCCACTCCCACAATTTTGTGCTGCCTTACCCTCACCTGCCTTCTCCAAGACTCCACTGGAAACCTTTCTTCACCTTCTTCTCACAGTTAATATGACAAGGGTTCTGTACTCCCATGGCCCTTGGGCCTCCCATGGGCCCAAAGGAGTAGGAAACTCCATTACCTACCTGTCCTTCCTCTAGGAAACTTGGTGTAGATCAGAAAATGTGGTGGTGACTTCCCACTTCTGCTCTGGTTATGAGTCTCCCTAGGGACAAGGGAGGCTGCAGAACCTTTTTCTGCTGTTAGCTCATGAATGAACCTAACTTATGACTTGATGACATGGAATTAACATGGGCAGCAATGGCTTAATGCCTGTATCATTTGGCTTGTGAGGATGGTCCTACCGACGTTGTTATTTTCCTTGAGCCCTGCTCCTGGATGACGATGGTGCCTGGACCAGGGTGGAGGAGGAGGCAGGTCTGAGAAATGGCATGCCTGACAGAGCCATCAGCTGGGAGTGCAGGCACATGTCGCAGAGTCATGGTGGGATATGGCTGGAAAGGTCCCTTACAACCAGCTCACACTAGTGGGCTTTGACACTTGGGTTTTATTTACCAATGTGGGTTAATATGGGCTCACTGGAGGATTTTGAATAAAGGAGGGACCTGGCCAGGGTTGGGCTTTGGAAGATTTGTCAGGCATCCTGTTTGGGGGTGTTGATAGGTGTGGGGAGCCTGGAAGCAGAGAGATGTACTAGAGACCGATGTTCAGTGCAGGGAACGGTGTTGATGAACTGGGAGCAGGCTGACCATGGGAATGGCATGGGAGGGCCATGGGCTGATGGGTTGATGGGTAGGGTATGGGGAATAGCAGTAGAAGAGCCCAGGTACCCAGCAGGATGGCACAGGGGAGTAAGGAGGAGGGGGCCAGGTAGAAAAGTCAGGGTTGGGATATTTTGAACTTAGATAATTGGAAGGATTAAAAGAGAGAGAGAGAGAGAGAGAGAGAGAGAGAGGGATGTGAGACTATTTGGGAACAAGAGCAGGAAGAGACTGAGTTTGGGATGAGTCATATTGTTTGAGAGAATGTCCATTTGGAAATGTCCAACCAGCATGAGGAGTATGGGAGCTGGGTTGGAGCATCTGGGTTGGGAGAGTGCACAGTGAAAATGCAAGATGATGAGGACCAAGTCCCTTGCATGGGGGCGGGGGGTGACTGTGTGAACCCAGAGCCTGGAAAAAGCCAGGGGAAAAATGGTTCTGCTGGCAAAGCCGATGGCATTCTTGGGACCTTCATCCTTAAGGACTGGAGCAGCTTGGATTGGGTCTGTGGACTCACTGTGACTCTGGTCTGTTGAGGGCATGAAAGGAGGCTCCCATGCTGGTTAGTAGGCTCTGAACCCAGAACTGGGCAGATCTGAGTTCTAATCCCATTGTACACGTCTAGCTGTACAGCATTGGCTAACTTATTTAACCTTCAGGATGTCAATTTTCTTATCTGTAAAATAGGACCTGCCTCAAAGATCTTGCAGCAAATATTTACTGAGCACTTTTGGTGCGCTAAGCATGGTGGGTTTACAGAGATAAGATGTGACACACCTCTGTCTTCAAGCCGTTCACCACCTAAAGGAGAGAGACAGAACGCCAAACACAGTAAAATGTGGTGGGTGCTACAGAGCCTGGACCAGGGAGGGTTAGGAGCTTATGGGAGGGCCATCAAAACTGGACTCGTGTGTGTGTGTGTGTGTGTGTGTGTGTGTCAGGAATGGGAGAGGAAGTTTCCTGGAGGGAATGTTGCAGATAAATTTTGAAGATTAAGTAGAAGTCAGACCAAGTGCTTCTCAACCTTGGCTGCCCATGAGGAACCACCTGGGAGTCAGGGTTCCACCTTGACCACCTTGACCAATTAAATCAGGATCTTGGAGTGGGGGTTGAGGGGTGGGTTGGATAGGGCCCAGGCATTGGTATAATTTTAAGGCATGCTTGTAGTTCTCATGTGCAGCTAAGATGGAAAACAACTGAATTAGCCAATGGGGGAATGAGGAAGAGAAAGTGAATCCTACCAGAAAGAGTGCTGTGTATGAAATCTCAGACAGGCAAGAGGAAAAGATTCAGAGGGACGGTAGAAATTCATTTAGTATATGGTTTTAAAAACTGGAGTTCATGGTTTGTTAGTGAGTCATGAAACTGATTTACCATGTCATGACCTGCTTTAAAAAACAAATAGAATGGATGGAACTGAAAATATCAGGGCACACTGTACATAGTAAAGATCACTGTTTCCAGAAACTTTTGTTTCACAAACACATGTGGATGTGTGCCCAGGGTCCTGAAAAATGTACCTCTTGCCCTGGGCACAGTCACAGGCTTCTGGGAATGCCAGCTCAGCTGGACTGAGTGCAGGAGTTGGGTGGTGATGGGGAGGTGATGAGGACTGGGCTGTGAAAGGCACTTGGGCTCTGTCCCTAGAAGAGGGGGGAGTCTTTGAAGGGATTTTAACAGACAGCAACAAGGTCACTTCTGCATTTCAGAGCCATCCCTCACCTAGAGCGCAGCCCGCAGGAGGAAGAGAGGCTGTGGCTGTGCGATGGCTGCAAGGGAGGTGATCAGGTGTGACTGGCAGCAGCTTAGGGAAGGAGTGGAGGGGACACAACAGGAGGACACTGGGGCTGATGGATGGACCTCAACCTCTGTCCTCATCTTTCTATTATTATTATTATTATTATTATTTTTATTTTTGAGACAGAGATTCACTGTCACCCAGGCTGGAGTGTGGTGGCATGATCTTGGCTCACTGCAACCTCCGCCTTCCAGGTTCAAGTGATTCTCCTACCTCAGCCTCCTGAGTAGCTGGGATTACAGGAGACCACCACCAAACCCAGCTAATTTTTGTATTTTGTTAGTAGAGATGGGGTTTCACCATGTTGGCCAGGCTGGTCTCAAATTTCTAACTTCAAGTGATCCGCCCACCTCCACCTCCCAAAGTGCTGGGATTACAGGCATGAGCCACCGTGCCCGGCCTGTCTTTGCCTTATTGCTCTTTCTGTGGCAAATCCCTAGGTCTCTAGCCAAGGCACAGACAGTCCCTCCGGTCAATCGCAAGGGCTTGATTCACAACCTCGGTAGCATTTTTCTCTCATCTCTCTACCTGCTTTCTGTCTCCATCTGGGGAGCTCAGCATCACTTCAATGACTCAAGCAGGAGGGAAAGAAACCTCCGGAATCTTTCTTTAAACGAAGGCTTTTTTTTTGGGCTTCCTGCTCCCCTAGATGCAAAAATAGCAGAACAGATGTAACTAATGCTTTAAGAGAAAATTTCCTTTGAGCTGATATCAAACATAAATGTTGGGCCCTGTTGGGGATGTTCAGAAAGTTCTAGGTTGGAAAACACTCCATTTTATCTCATTTAAGGACGAACACTCTGTGGGCTGTCTCTTAACAGCAGGATTTGTGGGGTCTTTGTGGTGCTAGAGGCTCAGATGAGGGGTGGGAGAAGTCAAGCTACAACCTTCCTCTGCGTCTCCCTCCTGGGCTATGTACTGGGGATAAAAGAAGAATAACAGGCAGCACCTGCTCTGAGCACACTTGTAGTGAGTGAGTGGCACCACTAGCCACCATGAGCCACCTCCTATGGCCCCTCCCCACCTGGGCCACCCTGGTGCCCTTGCTGTTCCTGCCACACCCACCCCTGCCTTAGGGGTTTCATTTCTGCTCTTCCCTCTGCTTGGAAGCGTCCTCCCCCAGGTCTTCACAAATGTCTCTACTCATATGCCACCCTTCCTGCAGGTGGCCTTTTCTGACCACCAAGATAGATTTTTCTTCCAATTTTTAAAAATTTGAGTCAGGGTCTTGCTGTGTTGCCCAGGCTGGAGTGCAGTGGTGTGTCCACGGTTCACTATAGCCTCAAACTCCTAGGCTCAAGCAATCTTCTCACTTCAGCCTCCCGAGTAGCTAAGACTAAGGGTACATGCCACCACGCCTGGCTAATTAAAAAAACTTTTTTTTTTTTTTTGTAGAAATGCGGACACACTGTGTTACCCAGGCTGGTGTGGAACTCCTAGCTTCCTAAAGTGTTGAGATCACAGGCGTGAGCCACCATGCCCAGCCTCTTCCAGAACTTTTTCTCTCTCATCTTGCTTTAATTTTCTTCAATTGCCCCTTCCCCTACCTAATATAATCCATTTATTAGTTTTTGGTGGCCTTTTCCCTCAACTAGAGGGAGAGATCCATGAAGGCAGGGACCATGTCTGTCCAGGTCTGCCTCGTTCACTGCTGTGTCCCTTGTGCTGGAACATGTGCACGTGCAGTGCATGTGGCATGAGGCAACTGGTGCTGAATAAGTATTTCTTTAATGAATGGATGGTAGATGTGGGTGTCACTGATGGATTGACACATTCATTCTGCATTCAACCATGTGTGAAACACCCTGCTTGCTGGTGAAGGAGGTTTGGGAAGTTTGGTTTATGTCCTGGGGCTTTTGTGGGAGACAGTCACTTGTGGTGTGACACCACATGGTTTTGTACCCAAGTGTCTTCCCCTGGGGCTGTGATATGGTTTGGTTCTGGGTCCCCACCCAAATCTCATCTCGAATTGTAATCTCCATAATCTCCATGTGTCAAGGGAGGGACTTGCTGGGAGGTGATTGGATCATGGGGGTGGTTTCCCCCATGCTGTTCTTGTGATAATGAGTGAGTTCTCATGAGACCTGATGGTTTTATAAGTCTTTGACAGTTCCTCCATCACATACTCTCACCTGCCGCCATGTAAGACATGCCTGCTTTCCCTTCCACCATGATTGTAAGTTTTCTGAGGCCTCTCCAGGCATGCAGAACTGTGAGTCAATTAAATCTCTTTTCTCTATAAATTACCCAGTCTCAGGCAGTTCTTTATAGCAGTGTGAAAATGGACTAATACAGGCTGGGACTTTTCTCAGAAGGCACCCTACTTCCCTTGGGGCTTCCAGATGGGTTTCAGTGGTTTGTCCTGGGGGACTGACAATAGGGGTCCAGTTCCATGCTGAAATCAACATGTAAGTTACGTCTGAATAGGCAGTGTGGTTTTGTAAGCACATATACCACCAGGCTCAGATATGGGACTCAGCTGCACCCCACTCCTTGTTCCTGGAGCCTGTGTTGCATCCTCCATCCCGTGTGTTCTCAATGCTTCCCTCCTCTGCACTGAGGCCGAAATCTCTACTTCCTTTCTTTGTTCCCTTTGTCATCCTTTCAGCTGGATTTGAGGCTGATGGGAGTTTCAGGTCACAAACTCAGAGGTGTAATGTGTCTCATTTTCTGTAAATCTGAGTCCCCATCCTACCAGGCTGGCAGAAACCTGGGCTCAGCCATTCTTGGGTACTGCCTCTCCTCAGGCAGTGCCAAGGGCTTGGAAAGCCTCTGCCATTGGCCACTGAGCTGCCATCCTTCTAGCCACATGGTCCCCTAGGTCTGAGTTCCTGCTGTTCCTTCCCACACTGGGGCCCTGAGCCTCCTGTCCACTCTGCCTACTGCATAGGGGTGGCCATTCCCACTGCGCACCTACCCCATGTGTGTTTACAAAGAGAAACAGGAGGCCTTGTCAGTGCCCTCAGAGATCAGCCTGTGTAGCTGTAAGTCACAAAGCTCTAGGTGTAAAAACAACAGGCAGCAGATTATGTGTTAAAAAGACCAAAGGTGGCTAGGCGTGGTGGCTCACGGCTGTAATCCCAGCACTTTAGGAGGCTGAGGTGGGCAGATCATGAGGTCAGGAGATGAAGACCATCCTGGCCAACAGGGTGAAACTCTGTCTCTACTAAAAATACAAAAATTAGCTGGGCATGGTGGTGCGTGTCTATAATCCCAGCTACTTGGAAGGCTGAGGCAGGAGAATTGCTTGAATCAGGGAGTTGGAGGTTGCAGTGAGCTGAGTCGTGCCACTGCACTCCAGCCTGGTGACAGAGTAAGACTCTGTCTCAAAAGAAAAAAAAAAAAAAAAAAAAAGACCAAAGACTCCAGCAGTTGGGAGGAAAGTGAGGGTGGGGAGGGTTGGAGAGATGGCGGAGGGCTCCTTGCAGGGAGACAATGGTAAACCTGCATTTGGAGAGAGGGCTGATATGAGGGTTTTTGTGTGGGGGTTGGGGAGTTTTGTATGAGGGATGAGGAGAACTTAATCCCCATCCCCCATACAAAACCCAGCCAGCCAACTCCACAGCCAATATTAGGTGAATTTGTTGAAAGAAAGAACCAACCTGACCTATTGAACTCTGAAGAACTTGAAAAGTGTGCTTGGCTATTTCTGCATCAGTATTCTCCCCCCTGCTGCCGTCCAGGCCTGACAAAGTTGGGTTTGAGATGTTGCATCTCTGGATGGCTTTGCCTCTCTTTATAACAATGTGTGGCTTTGAAATGTAATATAACAAGTTCGCCTGTCACAGGCCTGAGCAGTTCCTCAGCTGTCGCCCCCAGCTCTGCTTCTGCTGCAAAGGGGCCACATTAGAATCCAACCCTGGAGAAAATGAATCTGGAGTTTGTGGAAGACGGCAGGTGCTTTTTATAGCTTTCAATGGATTTTGAGTGGTGCACAGAACTGACAAACCACCTCTCGAGGCAACGGCTCCTCTGGACACAGTGTTTTGAAAAGGATTCAATTCCACTTAAATGATGACATTTAAAGTAATTTTTTTCCACATTCTGCACCCCCTGTCTTTCTTTTTCTTTTCTGTAGGAAGAGTGTAATGTGAATTAAAATTGCCTGGGAAAGTCTAGGCATAAATATTAAAATGTTTGGCTGCTGGTTAAAGGAAATTTATGTTTGCAATTTCCCACTGTTGCAGAAGCTTGCTTTTATTTTTAGCGGAGGTTGTTATCCCCAACTTCAGAAGATGTTCTTCTTGGTGTTTTTCCCTCTTTCTCTATAATCCCTCTGTCCTACTCTGCCACACCTCTGTGTCTGGAGGACTTGGAAACAAGTGCCCGTCATCTACAAAGCAGGGGAGCAACATTTGAATGGCCATAGGGTCCTGCAAGTAATCAAATATTGGAAAGGGAAGCTGCTGCTCCGCCAGCTGTCGGTCATCTCAAGGACGCAGAGCTGAGGGTGGGGGAAGGCCTCCGAGTTTTCATCCAGATTGTAAGGTGAAATTTCTTGACTTTTAAATGTGGGTAACTACAAAACAACCCCACTATGTGGCTGAATAAAACACACTCATCAGATCCAGCCCTGAGGCTACCAGTTGGCAGCCACTGCCATAGATGCATTAGGCCAGTTATGGCATCTTATCATACATAAGTGGACTTGGCGATAAGTCCAAGTTATCCGCCAGCATAAGGAGTTCTCTCGACGCCTGCAGACCTGCTTGGCCGGCAGCTGCCTCTTTAGGGATACTTTTAGTTTGAAAGAATAACCTTGTGGCATAGAAGAAAGAACCTCAGCTCTTGTACTTTTGTTCAAGTTCTGCAACTTCTGGGGCCAAGTGACCTTGAGCAAGTTGCTTGAACCTCATGGGTCTTAGTTCCTCTAATCTTTTAAATAAGAAAAATTATATCTGAATTACCTACTAGGTTTCTTTCAAGGCAAAAAGGATCACATCAGTAACCATGACTGGAAAAGTGCTGATACCAATTGCTGTTCTTGTTTTGAGTGGCCAGCATGTAGTAGGAGGGAATTGTGAACCTGAAAAGATGCCTACTCCATGCCTGTCCAAGTTCCAGCCTGGTTCTTAGTTCTGGCCTAAACCCAAGGGAAGTGAAGCTTTCTGTCTGTAACAATATGATTTCCCAAAGCCATCGTGGCACAGAAGGCAGAGTAGGGACAGGCAGACAGGAATCAGGGGCACCTCGGACCCTGCTCCACCTCACCTAGCTCTGTGGCTCAGAGTATCTTGAAGAACTGCGTCTTTACCAGTTTGTTTAAATAGAACATTTAAACACAGAAACATGATCTAGAATAGCGTTTCCTAAACTGCTGTTCTAAGGCACACTACTCTCTAGGATGCTGAAGGAGAGGAGAACAGGATTTCACACTCAGCTAAGCTGGGAAACATCGCATCAAAGTTAAACAGGTTTCTTTCTTGCAGGACAGTGAATTCTTTTTTTCTTATGCGAATGCATACTGTGAGGTGAGAGTTCACCATATTTCTCAAACTTTTACTTACAAGCTCTCATTGGCATTTCATTAAGAGGCAGTTTGGGTAATGTTGACCTACGTTAGTTCCTGCATTTCTTCTCTCCACAGAATTTTGTTGCATGCCACTTGAGTACTGGGGGATAAATGAGCCAAAGCAGACCTAGTCTTGGCCCTGCCCTCCTCACGTTGACAGTTTAGTGGGGGAGGCAAGCAATAAACCAAGTAAGCACACACTTAGTGTAGAGTCATGGCAGGAGACAGCCTGTGTGGGAGAGGACTGTGGTGCCCTGGGGGTTCTGCCCCTCTGTGTGGGTGTCCCGGAAGGAGGGAACACTTTAAAGGATGCAGAGGCCTGAGCCAACCTTGAGAGGCCAGAGCCAGGAGGTGTGGGTGGACAGAAGCCAGTGTGTCCATAGCCCTGGGAGTGAGGGCTGGGGATGTGTGTGGGAGGCTGGAGAGGCAGCAGGGCTTGGCCACAGGAAGGATTTTGACTTTCATCCTGAGGGTAGTGGGATCTCCAGAATCTCTCTTTGGAGGGAGAGGGGAGGCAGAGCAAGAACACTGTTTTTGTTTAGAATTTGGGGTGACTTGTCAGGGAATTGATGGAGATTATGGGGGATGCACTAAAGCTTCCCTAAGCCATGACTTGGTGTGGCCATTGGCTGACATCTTTGGGTTGCTGGGGTGGCTGGGGAATGTCTGCACAAGGGATGCCCCCTTTTTGCTGCCCCAGTTGCAGGATGCCTTTACAGACGGAGCACATAGATGACAAATAAACACCGGCTGTTTAGAGCAGCACTGAATGTTTTGCTCTGTCTTGTTACGTGACCTGTGGGTGCAATCAGCTTTCCACACAGAGGTACTGTTTCCCGGGAAGGATGCTCCTGCCTGCTGGGAAACTAGTGCTGGGGCAGCCAGGTCATAGTATGGTTTTTCTTGCCCTTGTTTGCTCTGGAATCAAGAATGTGTTGATTGTGTCTCGCTGAGGACTAATAGCCCCCTGAATTTCATGTTACTCAGCCAGTGCAGCGTGGAATGCCCTCCATGTGTTCATGCTTCATTCCATGAATATTTATTGAATGTCTTGCCAAGCATGGGAGATAGGAGAATGAACAAGATAGGCAAGACCCCTGCTCTTACGCAGCTGTCCTACTAGTGGGAGACAGACCATGAAACAAGATTGCCAAAGGTGAAGGGTTTGAGCCCCTTCCTAGTTCAGGGGCGTCAGAGAAGGTTTCCAGAGGAAATGCTATCTAGGGTGAAGAATGAGTACACACTAGCCGGGGGGGAATGAGGGGTGAGAGAAGAGTTCCCGGAGAAAAAGGAAGATCAGACAGTTCTAGAGGTGAGAGAATGGGGCTTGTGCAAGAGTAAGGGGAGGCTGGGTGCGGAGGCTCACGCCTGTAATCCCAGCACTTTGGGAGTCCAAGGTGGGTGGATTATCTGAGGTTAGTAGTTTGAGACCAGCCTGACCAACATGGTGAAACCCTATCTCTACTAAAATATAAAAAAATTAGCTGGGCATGGTGGCAGACGCCTGTAATCGCAGCTACTTGGGAGGCTGAGCCAGAAGAATTGCTTAAATCTGGGAGGCAGAGGTTGCAGTGAGCTGAGATTCTGCACTGCATCCAACCTGGGTGACAGAGTAAGACTATCTCAAAAAAAAAAAAAAAAAGGTAAAGAGAGATTCAGTGTGGCTGCAGCATGGGTGCAAGGTGAGGTGAGGAAACTTTGTAAGATTTCCACTTTCCTTGCTCTCCTGGAGAATGTGTGGGGGCGTCCTGAGTAGTCTTGGTGGCAATTGTCCAGTGCAGTCATCCTGAGCACACCAAGTCCTATTCACAGCAAACGAAGCTGTGCTTCTCAGTCGACAGCACCCACAGGTCAAGTAACAAGACAGAGCAAAACATTCAGTACTGCTCTAAACAGCCAGTGTTTGTCATTCTATGTGCTCCATCTGTAAAGGCCTCCTGCAACTGGGGCAGCAAAAAGGAGGATCCCTTGTGCAGACATTCCCCAGCCGCCCCAGCAGCCCAAAGATGTCAGGCAATATGACAACGTCAGGCAATACGGCCTATATGAGGGGTTGTGACACTGGTGATGTCAGAAGTCGCAGGAAAAAATTATTGCAAACTCTTGCAGCATGCTTACTGCTAAGAAGCCTTTGCATGGATGTCCTGAGTCCTGCACCCGTGAATTGACATAACTGCAATGATGAGGAATGGCTTTTTGTCATTTAATGAAAGGAATGGGGGATAGCAGAGATATATCGTCTGCAGTGACCTTTCACGGTAGGCAGAGAAATGCCAGTGTTGAAACAATTATCTCAAGTGCCCGCGGGTACCAGCTTCCTGTTGATAACATGTGCTAATTACATTGAAGAATTTAGGGCAGATGTTGTGTCTAGAATTAATTGGCCTGCAGAAAGGCCGAGCCTGGCTCAAGACCAGAAGGAAAGATGTCAGTCTCTTTCAGCGCTGAGTGTGTGGGGCAGCTTCACCTTCTGGCTTCCTCCTCTGGTGACTTCGGATGAGGTTCCTCTCTCCTCCAGTCGCTGTGCTTTATTGCACTCTCTTAACCTTTTCAGTGAACCAAAAATCTGACTGGCCAACCACTCACCCTTTTTTCTGGTTATAGTCTTCCAGACCTGCAGGGGAGGAATCAGTGGCCAGTTAATCAAAATACTCTGTGTGGAAAAGGTCAGCATGGTGGGGCCCCTGCAATATATTTCCCTAGAATGGGAGATACTAGCATTCTGCCTCTGCATGCCTTTCCGGATTACGCAAGTCAAACCCTGTGGTCAGGAAATTGCATCAGTCCTGTGGGTTCCTGATGGCTATGATTTTAATTAGAGAGAGGAATGGTGCCAAGTCTGATCAAGTTGTTCTTTCCTCCTACTGGACCACTGTTATTGGGAAAGGTGGGCAGCGGTGCTGGGAGATGCTCAAAGATTTCCCTGCTGTGAGCACCCAGTCCCTCCTCTGGACTCTCTTCTTTTCTAACAGCTCATTACAAGTGTAAGTGCTGAAGACAATATTAATTAGCCTTCAGCTGGGCTGCTTTGCGCTAGGCCCTGTGCCAAGCATTTCACATGCATCATCTCATGGAATCTCTTTTACAGCCGTGTGAGTTTATTATGCTCCTTTGTGAGACAGGGAAACAGAAGGCCAGAAAGTGTAACTTACATGCTCAGGCCACCCAGCTAGTAAGCAGGAGCCAGGATTTGAATTCAGAGAGTTTGACTCCAGAGTCACTTTGTATCAGTCCCCTATCCCCACCAGATCCTGCGTTCCATGAGGACAGGGATGGCGGCATGGCATGCTGTTTTGTTTACCCCATGCCCTGGCTCCTAATAGACGCCAAATACAAAAGGTGGGGGTGCTCACAAGGCACTTGCCAAGTAAATAAATGAACTTAACACCCAAACCTTGTATGAGTGTGAGAGCAGGAGAAGCCGTCTGGAATCAGGTTCATACCCTTTCGCCCGCTTTTGTGTGTTTTACAGACAGGATCTGGAGGGATGGTGTGAGGGCCCAGGCATAGGGCTGGTGAGTGGTTTGCTGTTCTTAAAGAATCCAGTGGGCCGGGCGTGGCAGCTCACGCCTGTAATCCCAGCACTTTGGGAGGCCGAGGCAGGCGGATCACAAGGTCAAGGATTTGAGACCAGCCTGGCCAACATGGTGAAACCCTGTCTCTCCTAAAAATACATAAATTAGCCGGGTGTGGTGGCACACGCCTGCAGTCCCAGCTACTCATGAGGCTGACGCAGGAGAATGGCGTGAGCCTGGGAGGCAAAGGGTGCAGTGAGCCTAGACTGTGTCGTTGCATGCTAGCCTGGGCCATAGAGCAAGACTCCATCCAAAAAAAAAAAAAAAAAAAAAAAAAGTAATAATAATAATAATAAATCCAGTGAAAACTGCTGTGGTTGTCAAGTACATTCACTTCTGAGAAATAAAGACATTGTTGCCATTGAAGGTAATCGTGGGCCATTTGGTATCATTTCTTATTTTCCAAAATCTTTAGCATTGAAAACTCTAATCCGTAATAGTCAGCTAACCAAAAATAGAAGAAAACTCTAGACATCTTCATTTACTTTTCAGATATCTTTAGAGAATATTGTTCTCCAAGTGAGTGGTGGGATGGGGTGGGGGCAGGACGCACCTGCAAGTGTCTCCGTTACTGAACTCAGCGCATTGATTTTCTGTGGTGAATGTCTCTTATTTTTATCATAGAAAGTTATTTCATTTAGAAAAATTTAAATTATATAAACAAAACAGAAAGACAAGAAGAGTATAGTAAATAAAAGTCCCTTGAAAACCAACCACCCAGGGCTAACTAGTAATTTGGTGAACATCTTTCCAGCATTTGTGTGTGTATAAAATACAATTTTAAAGGGAGTAAAGTACTGTAAATACTGTTGTGCAATCTGCTCCCCCTCTCCTCATTTAATATACTGTGGCAATCTTTCCATATCAATGGAAATATGATATGAATATGATGCTATATTATTCTTTGTAATGGCTATATAGGACTCTATTGTGTGGCTGTTTCAGGATTAATCCATCCCTTACAATGTACATGTATCCACATTCATGTGGCACTATAATTATCCATTTAATCATTTATCTCTCCCTCTATGCCGTGAGCTCATTGAAAAGAGGGACACAGCTAAACCCACGGGCATACAATAGGTGTCCTATAAATGTTTGCATGTATAGATGGATGGATGAGTGAGTGAGAAGGAGAGGAAGAGGCTTTGTTTGGTCATTCCTGTGGATGGTTTCTGGCTTAACCTGTCTGAGTGACAGCCTGTTAACCCAGGGCTGGAGGAGGCATTTTAGTGATTATATAGCTGGAGGGCCCTTGTTCTTTTGGTGCCATGAGGAAGTATTTCTGACACCAATCAGATTAATTCCTGATCTTCCTGAAGGGAAGTCCTTGGTTTCTTGACCCTGTGGGTTACTTTCCATGCAGCTGCAGCCTCTCTTCTGCTCATCTCTTTCAAAGGCGCATTGGCTGTCCAGGAGAAAATGTCTCTTACACATTTCCGGAAACTGGAATTGGCTTTTTGTGGGGAGTTGAGGGACAGTGTCAGGGATAATGGTCTCTCTCTGTCTCTCATGTTTTAGAGTTCTGAGCTGGATGCTTAACCCCATTCCAGGGGTACAGAAGGTGCTGAAAAGTAAAAAGAAAATAAAACTTCCAAGATCACTAAGTGAAAATAAAATTAACATCCTAGAGGTCTGCTTCTGGGGACAGTGAGAGGTAGAGTCAAACTGGGATTCTTAACCTCAGACACAGCAGTGGGAGGCACATAGATGGCCTTCACAAGGTCCATAGCTATTGTTAGATTCTCACAGTGTTTTGAGACCCCAAATATGTTTAGAGCCCTGTTTGTAAAGGAAAAGCAAAGTAAGTACCGGAGCCTCATTTTCCTTATCTATACAATGGAGCATTAGCTATTACCTTACAGAATTGGGTAAGGATTGATAAAATAAGATATTTAGAGTGCCTGATTCAGGGGCATGGGAAATGGCTACTATCACTGATGCTTACAGGGTAATGCAGCGTGACTTTCTCTGCTCCGGGGGTGACTGTCTAGTCCAGCATCGCCGTTTGTGTGTGTGTGCGCGTGTGTGCGCATGTGTGAGTGTGTGTGCGTGTAATGGGCTATAACCAGAGATGTGCTTTAGCAGTTGCTGTAGTCTAAATGTTTGTGGCCCCGCCACCCACCCACCCCTTCATATGCTGAAACCTAATTCTCAATGTGGTGTTATTAGGAACTGAGACCTTGGGGGAGGTGATTAAGTCATGAGGGTGGAGCCCTCGTGAATGGAATTACTGCCCTGATAGAAGAGGGCTGGGGAGCTTGGTTGCCCTTTCTTCTATGTGGGAACAGATAGAAGATGCCATCAATGGGGAACCCTCACCCAGCACCAAATCTGCTGGCACCTTAATCTTGGACTTCCTCAGCCTCTGGAACTGTGAGTAATACATTTCTGTTGTTTACCTATTACTCAGTCTAGGGTATTTTGTTACAGCAGCCCAAAGGATTAAGACAGCAGCCTTGCTCTGACAGAGTGTTGGTCCCATGGACCAGAGAGAGAGACAGAGAGAAAGACTGGAGCCCAATTAGAGGTTATCCATTGTTCCGATGTGAGCCTGGCAGTGCTGAGGATGGAAGACGAGAGAAGAAAAGAGGAAAAGCCCATTAGGACTTGGTGACTAGAGGTGGAGTTGAGAGAGAGGATCAAGAGAAAAAGGGGTAGTGGTGGAGAGGTTTGCAGGAAGAATTCAGTTTTCTCCTATTGGGTTTGAGGAGAGGTAGACTAGTGGAAATCTAGCAAAAATACAGGTCTCAGAAACATAATCACTTCGAGCCCATTCAGTTCTTTATTTGCATGAGTTGCAGTTTATGGGGATTTTTGGATTTTAGCTAAAAGAAGGGGGCTGGCTTCTGGTAGAGGGAGAACCTAGAGCAGAAGGAGAAGGAAGGATGATGGAAGGGATGCCCTGTTGTCCCAGTCCAGTCCCTCAATGTGATGGTGAAAATGCTTAAGGAGAGAAGTTGAAGTTGCCATTTTTGCAAAGGACCCCTAAGTCATGGAGCTGCTGAAGGATGCCCTGTCCCCGCATGACAGAGTGATGCAGAGTCAGGGAAAGGGGATTTTCCACTTGGGTAGAGAAGACAGAATGAGTCTGTAAGCACTGGAGGTGTCAGGAGAGGCACTTTTTTTTGAGATAGAGTCTCACTCTGTTGCCCAGGCTAGAGTACAATGGCACAATCTTGGCTCACTGCAACCTCCACCTCCTGGGTTAAAGTGATTCTTCTGCCTCAGCCTCCCGAGTAGCTGGGATTACAGGCATGAGCCAGCATACCCAGCTAATTTTTGTATTTTTAATAGAGATGGGGTTTCACCATGTTGGCTAGACTGGTCTTGAACTTCTGATCTCAGATGATCCAACCACCTCGGCCTCCCAAAGTGCTGAGATTACTGGCGTGAGCCACACCAGGAGAGGCACTTTTGGAGTGGATGTTGGCATATGTTGATGTATTTGTGATGGGTACTATCAGAAGCAACAGAAATGAGACTCTCTTGTTGAGTGTAGGGGAGAATGTAGATAAGGTAAAGGAAAGACATGGCTGATCCTGCATAGTGATCACAGATGATAGATGGGCTTATGAGCCAAGGGACACTCCTTGGGGACTGTTAGGAGATGGAGGATCTCCAGGGATCGGAGGACTTTTGTAAGTGCATAGGGCAAGAGTAGGGAATCTGTTTTTAAGGTCAACATGCCTTCATTTCCATCTATAGACTGGAGAGACCGGGGAATTTTTGGATAATGAAAGTAGCTCCCTGAATGTTGGATTCAAGGAAACTCAATTCAAGAGTTTGCAGACTCAACTGATAATTTTCCCCCAGCTTTCGGTATCAGCCAGACCTTTGGGTCTTTCTCTCTCTCTCTCCCCTTTCTTCTTCCTTCCCTCCCTGCCCAACCCTTTCCAGCAAGAATCTGCATCTCAGACTGGGTCCTGGCAAAGAAAAGCCAGCAAATCAAAAGAACTGAAGTTCTTGATTAGAATTCCGGTTTTTTCAAGCCCACTGCTGTAGACCCATCTCTTGGGACCTCATCACCTCGCAGTTTGCTCTTGTGTGAGTGTTCCTTTGTAAGGTGACTCTGTGGGTAGAAATGTCTAGAAGCCCTCTGTTGAGAAGGGGCCATTCATTTCCCAGCCTACCACATGATGCTTGAGCTCCAAAAGGCCTTCTGGGCAGAGCTGCCTGGTCAGCTCTGAGATCCACTGAGTGTGTTTCAACAACTGTCACCAATTTCCAACAACTCAGGGGCTGAACTTAGAGCCTGTGGCTAGATTCTTGGGTCTCCTCTTTCATTCTCTCAGTGTATCCACCTTTTGCTGTCACCCACTCATGAGGCTAGTTCTCACGTTCCATTGTCTTCCATGATTATTCCCCACCTTCCCCAAAGAGGAATAAGATGTGGTTCCAAGGGGGCAGAGTTTTCAGCTTTTAGGCCAGAGATGAGGCCTGGGTTTGCCAAGTCCCAGTCTCCCTCTCTCTTTTTCATTTTCTTTTTTTTAAAGTTAAAAAATTATTTACTTTTTAAATTTTTTGGGTACATAGTAGGTATATATTTATGAGGTACATAAGATGTTTTGATACAAGTATGCAATGAATAATAATCACATCATGGAGAATGGGGGTATCCATCCCCACAAGCATTTATCCTTTGTGTTACACACAATCCAATTATACTCTTTTGGTTATTTAAAAATGTGCAATTAAGTTAGTATTGACTATAGTCACTCTGTTGTGCTATCAAATAGTAGGTCTTATTCATTCTTTCTAACTATTTTTTTTTTGTATCCATCAACCATCTCTACCCCTGTCTCTTTTTGGTCACACCATACCTGGTGCCTAGTGTCTGATGGGACTCTCACACCTGTCTCCCAGTCTTCCTGGGCAGAACCCCCTGCTGTCACCCTCCTTGACTTCAAACGGATGCCCCATTGCCACAGAGCCCTGGGCTTTGCTGGGTGGTAGTGGGTGCTCACATGACCATCTTCTGTTGTAACACCTATTAGATTCCACATCTTTCCTAAACTTCTTTATGGTGTCAAATGCCACCGCTTAATGGTAATAGGTTCTACATGCACCTAACATTGTCAAGGAACTTATTTATTTCACAGAAAAAAACTTTTCTACTTTAACAACTCTTTTTGGATGGAAATATTTTAAGATTATATTATAAACTTCCTTGCCTTTATGATCAGGGTATTGATTATATTAGTAGGAACAATTTTTATCAATCCTGTGGTAAGATACATGTATTTCCCTCCCTCCAAAAATCTGTGTTCCATGGAGCTGGGCTTTTCTAGTTCTGCACCGGCTCATTTTTACTCTCCTGCTGTGCCCTCTCATTTTTACTTTTTTACTTGCCTTGCCCTCTCATTTTTACTTTTTCACTCTTTTAAAAAATGTTGGTGCAGTGCAGTGGCTCACACCTGTAATCCCAGCACTTTGAGAGGCTGAGACAGGGGGCTCACTTGAGGTCAGGAGTTCGAGACCAGCCTGGCCAACATGGTGAAACGTTGTCTCTACTAAAAATACAGAAATTAGCCGGGTATGATGGCATGCCACTGTAGTCCCAGCTATCTGGGGGGCTGAGGCACGAGAATCTCTTGAACTCAGGAGGCCGAGGTTGCAGTGAGCCGGGATCACACCACTGCACTATAGCCTGGGTGAGAGAGTGAGACTCTGTCTGGAAAAAAAAAAAAAAAAAAAAAAAAAGGTTTAAAATTTTCCGATTGTATCACAAAGTCAGGAGTTCAAGCCTGACTGAGATGGTGAAACCCCATCTCTACTAAAAATACAAAAAATTAGCCAGGCATGGTGGTGGGCACCTGTAATCCCAGCTACTTGGGAGGCCGAGACAGAGAATTGCTTGAACCTGGGAGGCGGAGGTTGCAGTGAGCCAAGATCATGCCGTTGCACTCCAGACTGGGTAACAGAGAGAAACTCCATCTCAAAAAAAAAAAAATTTTTTTTCTGATTGTAATAAACACATTTACCTAGAAAATAGAAAGATACAAACAAATATGGAGAAGAAAATACAAACAAGTATGAAGAATAAGCATTTTTCCATCTAATTCTTCCCTCCTCCCTTCCTCATGACACATATGTATGAAAATTCAATCATACTGAATATATATAAATATATTATTGAGCTACTTTACAAAATGATTGAATAGAGTTTTATCATAAGATGTACAATTTTAATTTACCTCATCTCTCATGATTTAACATTCAGGCAATTTGAATTTTTTAAACTAATTAAATGTGTGATGAATATTTGTGGGTATTTTATCCTTATTTTTAATTTTTTTTAAAAGATAGATGCTTAGATGTGAGATTAATTTGATCACATTCTAGAGTTTTGCTTTGTTTTTTTTTAAGCCCAATTTCACTGACTGACCATACCAATTGTTGCTGATAGCAACATCCCTCCTCTTCTAATACATTGCTTGTGAGAGTGTAAAATGGTACAACCTTTTTAGAAAAGAGTTTGGCAGTGTCTCCAAAAGTTGGCTTATCATATGACCCACTCCTAGGAACTAACCCAAGAAGAGAGGAAATATATGTCCTCAGGAAGACTTTTACATAAATGCTAACAGCAGCTTTACTGTAATAAGCAAAAATTAGAAGAAACCCAAATTTCATCAATGGATAAATAGATAAACTGCAATGTATTAATAGAATGGAATGCTACTCAGCAATAAAGAGCAAACAACTATTTTTGTGTGCAACAGCATAGGTGAATTCCAAAATCATTTCGCTGGGTGAGAGAAACCAGACAAAAAAGGAGAATATACTGTGTGATTCTGTTTATATAAAGCTCAAAAAATGCAAACTAATCTAGAGTGACAGAAAGCATAGCAATAGTTGTCTAGGGATGGAAGAGTGGGAAGAAGTGGTGCAGAGGGTTTACAATGGTGCTCAAGGAATATTTTGGGTGATGAACATGTTTGCTATCTGGATTGTGGTGATGGTTTCATAGGGGTACACACACACACACATATATATATATATATATCAGAGTTTATCAAATAATACACTTATGTATAGTTTATTATATGCCAATTGTATTTTGATAAAGCTAGTTCTTAAAAAGATATTGTTCCATTTGGCCATTTGTTTTCTAGGAAAGTAGTAGTTAATATTCCATCTAGGAGTGTGTAAATCCCTTCTCACCAGATTGATGCTATTAAGTTTTATAATTTTTAAGCATCTGTGATCAATCAAATAGGTAAAAAACTGATATACATATTAAGGCTATTAACCCTTATGCTAATGTTTATTTTGTATACCTTTCCTCCAGTTTATGGTTTTAATTTTTATGGAGAATTTGTGATGCACAGGAATTGTAAAAAGTTATAAGGTTAAATCAATTGAGCATTTCTTTTATGTTTTTCTGCCTTCCTAATGTGCAACTTTTAACTTTGGAAAAAGGATTAGTCAAGTATCTTAAAATTTCTTTTTAAACAAGAGTGAATGAGGCTGCAGTGTAGAACTGTGATTTGTTTTCCCACATAGTAGTATGTGTGAGTTTGGTGACAACTGTTTAAGCCCTTTCAAGATCATTGTTTTCTAAGTTTATTATGTTGAAGTACTCTTTTTAGTGTTAAAAAATTGTGGGCCTCCATATGATAGTGATTATACTTTTAGGGTCTGTTGATGGAGAATATATAATGACCCCAAAACTCCTACATATTCAGTTGCTTTAAAAAATGAATTTGCTAAGCCAATGTCTAGAAGGGTTTTTCTGACGTTATCTTCTAGAGGTTTTATGATTTCAGGTCTTAGATTTAAGTCTTTGATCCATCTTGAGTTGATTTTTGCATAAGGTGAGATATGAGGATCCAGTTTCCTTCTTCTATATGTGGCTTGCCAATTATCCCAGCACCATTTGTTAAATAGGATATCCTTTCCCCACTTTACGTTTTTGTTTGCTTTGTCAAAGATCAGTTGGCTGTAAGTATTTGGCTTTATTTCTGGGCTCTCTATTCTGTCCATTCATTGGTCTGTGTGCCATTTTTATACCAGTACTATGCTGTTTTGGTGACTATGGCCTTACAGTATAGTTTGAAGTTGGGTAATGTGATGACTCCTGATTTGTTCTTTTTGTTTAGTCTTGCGTTGGTTATACAGGCTCTTTTTTCGTTCCATATGAATTTTAGGATTGTTTTTTCTAATTTTGTGAATAATGATAATGGTATTTTGATGGGAATTGCATTGAATGTATCTTGCTTTTGGCAGTATGGTCATTTTCATAATATTGATTCTACCCATCCATGAGCATCGGATGTGTTTCCATTTGTTTGTGTCACTTATGATTTCTTTCAGTGGTATTTCATAGTTTTCCTTTAGAAGTCTTTCACCTCCTTGGTTAGGTATATTCCTAAGTATTTTATTGTTTTGCAAGTATTATAAAAGGGGTTGGGTTCTTGATTTGATTCTCAGCTTGGTCGCTGTTGGTGTATAGCAGTGCTACTGATTTTTGTACAATGACTTTGTATCCTGAAACTACTGAATTTATTCATCAGATCTAGGAGCTTTCTGGAGGAGTCTTTAGGGCTTTCTAGGTATACAATCATATCATTGGCAAACAGCAACCGTTTGACTTCCTCTTCACTGATTTGTATGCCCTGTATTTCTTTCACTTGTCTGATTGCTTTGTCTAGGACTTCCAGTACTATGTTGAATAGAAATGGTGAAAATGAGCATCCCTGTCTTGTATCCATTCTCAAGGAGAGTGCTGTGGGTTTGTCATAGATGGCTTTTAGTATCTTAAGGTATGTCCCTTCTATGCAGATTTTTGTGAGGGTCTTGATGGTAAAGGGATGCTGAGTTTTGTCAAATGCTTCATGACCAAGGACCCAAAAACAAGTGCAACAAAAACAAAGATAAATAGATGGGACTTAATTAAACTAAAAAACTTCTGCACAGCAAAAGAAATAATCAGAAAACAGACAACTCACAGAGTAGAAGAAGATCTTCACAAATTATCCATCTAACAAAGGACTGATATCCAGAATCTACAAGGAACTCAAAGAAATCAGCAAGAAAAAAGCAAATAATCTAATCAAAAGTGGACTAAGGACATGAACAGATGATTCTTAAGATATACAGATGGCCAACAAAT
>NC_045437.1:152325495-152349720 GCF_002776525.5 Piliocolobus tephrosceles
AAGGACATGAACAGATGATTCTTAAGATATACAGATGGCCAACAAATACATGAAAAAATGCTCAACATCACTAATTATCAGGGAAATACAAATCAAAACCACAATGCAATGCCACCTCACTCCTGCAAAAATGGCCATAATTAAAAAAAAAAAAAAATAGATGCTGGTGTGGATGTGGTAAAAAGGGAACACTTTTACACTGCTGGTGGGAATGTAAACTAGTACAACCACTATGGAAAACAGTATGGAGATTTTTTAAGGAACTAAAAATAGTTTTACCATTCGATCCAGCAATCCCACTACTAGGCATCTACCCAGAGAAAAAGAAGTCATTATATGAAAAAGACATTTGCACACCCATGTTTATAGCAGCACAATTCACAATTGCAAAAATATAGAACCAGCCCAAATGCACATCTATCAATGAGTAGACACAGGAAATGTTGTATATACATGCAGTGGAATACTACTCAGACATAAAAAGGAATAAAATAATTGTTGTTGCATTTGCAACAACCTGGATGGAGTTGGAGACCATTATTCTTTTCTTTCTTTTTTAAAAAAATATAATTTAAGTTCTGGGATACATGTGCAGAATGTGCAGGTTTGTTAAATAGATATACATGTGCCATGGTGATTTGCTGCACTCATCAACCTGTCACCTACATTAGGTATTTCTGCTAATGCTATCCCTCCCCAGCCCCCACCCCCTGACAGGCCCTGGTATGTGATGTTCCCCTCCCTGTGTCCATGGGTTCTCTTGTTCGACCCCCACTTATGAGTGAGAACATGCAGTGTTTGGTTTTCTGTTCCTGTATTACTTTGCTGAGAATGATGGTTTCCAGCTTCATCCATGTCCCTGCAAAGGACATGAACTCATCTTTTTAATGGCTGCATAGTATTCCATGGTGTATATGTGCCACATTTTCTTTATCCAGTCCATCATTGATGGGCATTTGGGTTGGTTCCAAGTCTTTGCTATTGTGAAAAGTGCTGCAATAAACATAAGTGTGCATGTGTCTTTATAGTAGAATGATTTATAGTCATTTGGGTATATACCCAGTGATGGGATGGCTGGGTCAAATGATATTTCTGGTTCTAGATCCTTAAGGAATCACTACACTGTCTACCACGATGGTTGAACTAATTTAACACTCCCACCAACAGTGTGAAAGCATTCCTATTTCTCCACATCCTTTCCAGCATCTGTTGTTCCCTGACTTTTTAAAATGATTACCATTTTAACTGGCATAAGCTGGTATCTCATTGTGGTTTTGATTTGCATTTCTCTAATGATCAGTGATGATGAGCTTTTTTTCAGATGTTTCTTGGCCGCATAAATGTCTTCTTTTGAAAAGTGTCTGTTCATATCCTTTGCCCACTTTTTAATGGGGTTGTTTTTCCTTGTAAATTTGTTTAAGTGTCTTGTAGATTCTGGATATTAGCCCTTTGTCAGATGGGTAGATTGCAAAAATTTTCTCCCATTCTGTAGGTTGCCTGTTCACTCTGATGATAGTTTCTTTTGCTGTGCAGAAGCTCTTTAGTTTAATTAGATCCCATTTGTCAATTTTGGCTTTTGTTGCCATTGCTTTTGGTGTTTTAGTCATGAAGTCTTTGCTTATGCCTATGTCCTGAATGGTATTGCCTAGGTTTCCTTCTAGGGTTTTTATAGTTTTAGATCTTATGTTTAAGTCTTTAATCCTTTTTGAGTTAATTTTTGTATAAGGTATAAGGAAGGGGTCCAGTTTCAGTTTTCTGCATATGGCTAGCCAGTTTTCCTAACACCATTTATTAAATAGGGAAACCTTTCCCCCTTGCTTGTTTTTGTCAGCTTTGTCAAAGATCAGATGGTTGTAGATGTGTGGTGTTATTTCTAAGGCCTCTGTTCTGTTCCATTGGTCTATAGATCTGTTTTGGTACCAGTACCATGCTGTTTTGGTTACTTGTAGTATAGTTTGAAGTCAGGTAGCATGATGCTTCCAGCTTTGTTTTTTTTGCTTAGAATTGTCTTGGCTATACGGGCTCTTTTTTGGTTCCACATGAAATTTAAAGTAGTTTTTTCCAATTCTGTGAAGAAAGTCAATGGTAGCTTGATGGGGATAGCATTGAATCTATAAATTACTTTGGGCATTTTCACAATATTGATTCTTCCTGTCCATGGGCATGGAATGTTTTCCCATTTGTTTGTGTCCTCTCTTATTTCCTTGAGCAGTGGTTTGTAGTTCTCCTTGAAGAGGTCTTTCATATCCCTTGTAAGTTGTATTCCTAGGTATTTTATTCTCTTTGAAGCAATTGTGAATGGGAATTCACTCATGATTTAACTCTCTGTTGGTCTATTATTGGTGTATAGGAATTCTTGTGATTTCTGAATATTGATTTTGTATCCTGAGACTTTGCTGAAGTTGCTTATCAGCTTAAGGAGATTCTGGGCTGAGACGATGGGGTTTTCAAAATATACAATCATGTCATCTGCAAACAGAGACAATTTGACTTCCTCTGTTCCTGTTTGAATACCCTTTATTTCTTTCTCTTGCCTGATTGCCCTGACCAGAACTTCCAATACTATGTTGAATAGGAGTGGTGAGAGAGGGCATTCTTGTCTTGTGCTGGTTTTCAAAGGGAGTGGTACTAGCTTTTGCCCGTTCAGTATGTTATTGGCTGTGGGTCTGTCATAAATAGCTCTTATTATTTTGAGATATGTTCCATCAATACCTAGTTTATTGAGAGTTTTTAGCATGAAGGGGTGTTGAATTTTATTGAAGGCCTTTTCTGCATCTATTGAGATAATAATGTAATCATGTAGTTTTTGTCATTGGTTCTGTTTATGTGATGGATTAAGTTTATTGATTTGTGTATGTTGAACCAGCCTTGCATCCCAGGGACGAAGCCAACTTGATTGTGGTGGATAAGCTTTTTGATGTGCTGCTGGATTCGGTTTGCCAGTATTTTCTTGAGGATTTTCGCATTGATGTTCATCCGGGATATTGGCCTGAAATTTTCTTTTTTTGTTGTGTCTCTGCCAGGCTTTGGTATCAGGATGATGCGGACCTCATAAAATGAGTTAGGGAGGATTCTCTCTTTTTCTATTGTTTGGAATAGTTTCAGAAGGAATGGTACCAGCTCCTCTTTGTACCTCTGGTAGAATTCAGCTGTGAATCCATCTGGTACTGTGCTTTTTTTGGCTGGTAGGCTATTAATTACTGCCTCATTTTCAGAACTTGCTATTGGTCTATTCAGGGATTCGACTTCCTCCTGGGTTAGTCTTGGGAGTGTGTAGGTGTCCAGGAATTTATCCATTTTTTTCCTAGATTTTCTAGTTTATTTTCATAGAGGAAGTATTCTCTGATGGTAGTTTGTGTTTCTGTGGGATCAATTGTGATATCCCCTTTATCATTTTGTATTGTGTCCATTTTATTCTTTTCTCTTTTCTTCTTTGTCTGGCTAGTCGTCTATCTATTTTTTTTTTAATCTTTTCTTTTTCTTTCTTTTTTTTTTTTTTTGAGACGAAGTCTGGCTCTGTGGCCCAGGCTGGAGTGCAGTGGCGGGATCTCAGCTCACTGCAAGTTCCGCCTCCCGGGTTTACGCCATTCTCCTGCCTCAGCCTCCTGAGTAGCTGGGACTACAGGTGCCCACCACCTCGTCTGGCTAGTTTTTTGTATTTTTTAGTAGAGACGGGGTTTCACCGTGTTAGCCAGGATGGTCTGGATCTCCTGACCTCGTGATCCGCCCGTCTCGGCCTCCCAAAGTGCTGGGATTACAGGCTTGAGCCACCGCACCTGGCCTTTTTTAATCTTTTCAAGAAATCAGCTCCTGGATTCATTAATTTTTTGAAGGGTCTTTTGTGTCTCCATCTCCTTCAGTTCTGCTCTGATCTTACTCATTTCTTGTCTTCTGCTAGCTTTTGAATTTGTTTGCTCTTGCTTCTCTAGTTCTTTTAATTGTGATGTTAGGGTGTTGATTTTAGATCTTTCCCACTTTCTCCTGTGGGCATTTAGTGCTATAAATTTCCATCTACATGCTGCTTTAGCTGTGTCCCAGAGATTCTGGTACATTGTGCCTTTGTTCTCATTGGTTTCAAATAACTTATTTATTCCTGCCTTAATTTCATTATTTATCCAGTAGTCATTCAGGAGCAGATTGTTCAGTTTCCATGTAGTTGTGTGGTTTTGAATGAGCTTCTTAATTCTGAGTTCTAATTTGCACTGTGATCTGAGACTGTTTGGTATGAGTTCTGTTCTTCTGCATTTGCTGAGGAGTGTTTTACTTCCAATTATGTGGTCAATTTTAGAATAAGTGTGATGTGGTGTTGAGAATAATGTATATTCTGTTGATTTGGGGTGGAGAGTTCTGTAGATGTCTATTAGGTCTGCTTGGTCCAGAGCTGAGTTCAAGTCCTGAATATCCTTGTTGATTTTCTGTCTCGTTGATCTGTCTAATATTGGCAGTGGGGTGTTAAAGTCTCCCACTATTATTGCGTGGGAGTCTAAGTCTTTTTGTAGGTTAGAAACCATTATTCTAAGTGAAGTAACTCAGGAATGGGAAGCCTATGTTTTCACTTATAAGTGAGAGCTAAGCTATGAGGATGCAAAGGCATAAGAATGGTGCAATGGACTTTGGGGACTTGGGGGGAAGCATAGGAGTGGGATGAGGGATAATAGAAGACACATTGGGTGCAATGTAGTGATAGGTGCACCAAAATCTCAGAAATCACCACTGAATAGCTTACCCCTGTTTCTTAGAAGCCTATTGAAATAAAAATATTTTAAAAATGAATTTGCATTGTAATAATCACCACAGTACTTATATACATTTTGGGAAATGGTATACCTATGTGTGAAATACATATTCTGTCTACAAATTTGGTGTGCCTGAGGATGCTTGATCCCCTGTAATAATTTCAAGGCCTTTCAGGTTTGGGAACCCACACTGGGAACCACACCTTTCTAGGTAGAGCTGAGACTCAGGTATTTTCCCTTTGCTGAAACCTGTCCCTGCCTGTAGACTATTTTCAGCTGCGAATTGTGGGGATGTGGGTTTGGGGCTTCCAGGAAGCCTGAATTTGGTGTAAGTGGGAGTATTCTCAGGCTTTTAAAAACTTTTGTCTCCAACCTACCTTTTTCAGTTATGAAGGAGCATCTTATTCAAGAGTCCTGAGTGTGGGTGAAAAAGATATTAATTATACTCTTCTCATTTTCTTTCCAAATGGGAATGTCTTTACCCAGAACAATCAGCATATGGCTTTTTCCTTGTTCCTTTGTCATTTTCTCTCAGGGGACTGGAAGCAGGCCTGTTTTAATGAGATAACATGTGAACTGCCCAGCACAGAGTCTGACTATAGTTCATGCTCAACAAATCTTTGTTCTTCTCTCCTTCCTTCTTCTATTTGATAGCAGGTTCCAAGCTCACATGCAAATTGAGCATTGATCTCACAGCAAATATGTTTTGGCTTAGTGATGAGTCCACTGAAAAGGAGAGAGAGAGTTATTTAAATTATTGAAACATCTTAATCCATAAGTTCACATAAATGTTGTTTTGAACTAATAGTTTTAGGCACTTAGGCTCCCGTGTTCCATCTTATGGGTGGTTAATGTCTCTTGGTGTTACTCACCAGGCGAAATCTCTCTTGCTGTCACATACTTTAAAAATTCAGGCATTTGAAATTTTCTTTTTGTTAAACTTGCAGTGGAGTATTGGATTCCTTGGTTCATTTTAAAAAAAGCCCTTTATCAAAATGTTAAGCTTGG
Organism: Piliocolobus tephrosceles; assembly: GCF_002776525.5. Taxonomy (NCBI): domain Eukaryota; kingdom Metazoa; phylum Chordata; class Mammalia; order Primates; family Cercopithecidae; genus Piliocolobus; species Piliocolobus tephrosceles. Next base: position 152,331,240 of record NC_045437.1, read on the forward strand.
TTAATTTGCATAAAATATTTCTTCTGCAATTTACTCCCTATTACTTTTGAAGCACAAATTGCCTCTGCTGCAGCGTAGAGTGCTTGTGATGGCACTCAAGCTATTAGGGCGTTCAGTTCTAGGAATGAACAAGTCTCAGGTTTGAAGCTCAAGGAGACAAATTGGAATCTTGTCTCACTTTCTTGGGTGATCTGAGCTGATGTGAAGGAGGAAAGAAAGAAAAGGAAGCTAGGCTTGCAAAGAGAGGGTTCAAAGGCCTAGGCTGAGAGTATAGAAAGGTGTGGATAGAAACTGGGATCGGTTTTGTGCTCACATATTCTCAGGGAGCATAGGAAGAGGAAGAAAAGCCGTGGGGATATCTCCAGAAAGAAGCTCAGTGACAAATCTAATGGGCATTTGCAGCCGAATTCCCCTGCTTTCCATTAGCCCAGAATCAACTCTACATTCAAACAGGAAATCAGAGTAGCTGGTGGATATCAATGCTGAAGGAAATAAACAAGCTTCAGCACAGCAAGCAGGCTGTTGGGAAACCAGAGGCTGAGAGACTTTCCTGGGGCTTGAGTGACAGGAGCCTTGATGGTTCTGCCTTTGCCCAGAGATACCCACCTCAAACCTGGGTTTGATGCTTTCTGTGCAGGGCAGCAGAGGGGAGCCTTTCTGCACTTACTGACAACCCCTCCTTTAAGGCGAAGCTACTCAGCCTGAAAAACACTGACATTCACAAATAGCAGATGGGCAGGCCATAATTAGGCAGTTGCTGGCTCCTCTCACTCCACTTTTCTTAGAAAGGGGAAAACTCACAGAAAAGTGGGGGAGGGTTCCCTGCTGAGGAGAGGTCTTTCCTTTGCACACAGGAGTTTCTTCCTGACTCACCCTAGGCTTTTCTCTGAAAGTTCAGGAAAAGCTAATGTTAGTAGGAACAAGTTTGGTGAAAGGTGGGATTCGTGTGCAAGGAGATGGGGTTATTTTTAGACCTGTGTAATTAAAGATCCATTTATGTCTGAGCATCCTTAAACAGACAAATATAAAACTCATGAATACCAAATTCTATTTGGGTAAGTGGCTGGAAGCACACACACACTTGCACATACGCACACTCTAAGCTTGTCTCTGTCTATTCACCTAGAAATAAAGGCCACCACCCGTCTCGGCTCAGGGCTAATGAATTTTGAGCCTCGCTTCTTAGGGCTACAATAAAGAATTCTTCAACTCTGTGTTTAGATAGGAAATCAGAGCAGATAGAGGACATCAATACTGAAGGAAATGCAGAGAATCAGAGTAGGTAGTGGATGCTGAAGGGAATAAACAAGCTTCAGGACACCAAGCAGGCTTTGGGAAACTAGAGGTTGAGAGACTTTGGGGTTTTAGTGACAGAGGCCGTCATAGCCCTGCCTTTGCCCAGAAACACCCACCTCAAATTCAAGTGTCCTGTTCTCTCAGGTTTTGAAAGTCTGGTTCTCTTGCAGCCTGAAACCTGAGATGATCTGAGATTAATATTGACAAGGGAGAGACCAACATTTCTTCTGAATTGCTTTTCTCCTGGGACTTAAATGTTCACAACCTAAAAACAAAGAAGTCAACGACTGACAGCTATTGAAAAACAGTTTGTTTTTCACTTAAAAATACTTAAAAAATAAGAAAAAACACAAATTCCCAATCTCGTAAAAGCCCACCAGTCTAGAAAATGGGGGAAACTTCCATTTTCAATAACTTAGTGGTAGTGAGAGAAAGGCCACTGATACAGACTTTCTCCACATCAGAGATATCACACATCTCCATAACACATCAGAGATAATCATGTGAAATTACTGCAATCATGTTGTTTTCCAAGCAAGTGGGTACAGGTAGATCTTTGGATTTCAAATGTGCTGGAGTTTAACGACCATGTCTTTTGCCACAGAATCCAGCAGAGGCCCCTCTCCCTTTTTCCCTCTCTCCTCCGAATGCCACACACACAGGCACATGTTCTACACAAATCCATTCTATCCTGTCTGGTGTTTATACCCCTGTGATGCAGCATCTGAAGGAGAGAGAAAGCAACCAGGGGAGCCATAACTCTGGGTGTCACTGAATCACAGAGGGGATACACAGGACAGTGGAAGTGCCAGGGACTATGGGAGAGAGTGGCCATGTCCTCCTAGAGTTTTCTCATCAAGGACTTGAATGAAGATAGAGAGTATCTTCTCAGCAACAGAGATGGGAGAGATGGCCAGTATGTTGAATGACAGGTTCAGGGGTCAAAGAGAGCTTGACTAGAGGGAGCTGAAGCCTGGAATTCAACAAGGCAAAAGCTAAGGAGGAAAAGGTAAGGCCTAAACTAACAAGGGCACCAACACGGAGTGGGGGAGGACTTAGCCTGTGTGGATGTGATTTGGGGTTGTAGGTGATTGTGAGGACATTCTAAGTCAACAGTGGGATGTGGGATGTGGGATGCAGGGAAGTAAAGTGATCTTTGGCTCCTTCATTAGAGGTCTGACTGGAGTGGAGGAGCTGACAGCCCCCTTCCATTGTGGTCTGGACACATTGGAGCATCCTTCTCAGGTCAGGAACCCCCAGTGAGAATGCACAGAAAATTGGAGTGTGTTGGAGGAGGGTCCAGGCCCTTGGAGGAACTAGAAACCCTACCAATGAAAGGGGAAGGCATTGAGGTTATTTGATCCAGAGAATTGACGGCTGTTGAGTTTATTGTAAAGAATCTGCAGGACTGACCTATGAAAGAGGAATTTAATTTGTTCTGGGTGGTCTAATGCAGGGGTCATCAAGCTATGGTCTGCTTCCTGGTTTTGTAAATAAGGTTTTATTGGAGCACAGTCATGCTATTTTATATATTGCTTATGGCTACTTTCATGCTGCAATACTAGAGTTGAATAGTTGCCAAAGAGACCATATGGTCCATAAAACCTAAATATTTACTATCTTATTCTTTCCAAAGGAAAGTGTGCTGACCCCAGGTCTAATGTATGGGAATAAGGTCTGATTTAGAGGAGTTGGTGGTGAATACTTTAAGAAGGCATATTTTACTCAATAAAAGGAAGAAAAGTTAAATTTAAGGTATTAGTTGAAGGTAAGAATTGAGCTACCTTCTTGGTGGGATTGAGTTAGAAGCAATTCAACCTTTAGTGGGTGTTTGGTCTTAGTGGCCTTTGACTGTTCTCCAGGTTTGGGCATTTCTGATTCACTGCCTTGTGAAGTTACTGAAGTTACTTTTGGTTTATTTTCTGATTAACAAATATGATCACCTCTATTCTTCCCTACCCTCCTCTCCTTACACACAGAACTAACATCTTACTCTGATTTGTAACTCCTGCCATGGCTAAGGTAAGTCTGCCCTGCACTCTCTTCAAGTATGTTTATGATGAGAATTCTAAGAGGGTCCCCTCTTAGTGTTTCACCTACAAAGATGTCCATAGGCAGGCATTTCAGGGGCAGTATTGTCACAACAATCTAGGGAGGTGGTATGGATTAGAAATAGTATAGGTCTTAGAGCCAGTCTTAAGTTTTAATCTCAACTCTACCATTTACTGTGATCTTGAAAAAGCTTCATTCATTCATTCATTCATTCATTTATTCATTCAATGTGTATTGGATACCTACTATGTGTCAGACACTATTTAAGGCACTTATGATATGTTAGTGAACAAATGAGTAAAAATTCCTTCCACCTGGGAGCTTATAGTTTTCTAGTGGAGACAGAGAATAAATATAGTAAATATGGAAATTATCTAATATGTTGGAAGATGATTAGTACTATGGAAAAATAGGAAGTAGAGCAGGATAAGAATATTTGGAAACTGAGGTTTACGGTTTAGAAAAAATCAGGATTCCTTCACCTCCTTTTAGTCTTTGATTAAATTTCACTTTCTCAATGAGGTAGTCTATCCTGACCTTAAACAGTGAATCAGTAAAATACCTGCTGTGCCATTGGCCTCCCCCAACGCGTAGAAGGAATCCCATCCTTCTAACTTCTCATACCAAAACCTTGTAGTTATCCTTAAATCCTGTCTTTCTCTCACATTCCCCATCCAATCTGTCATTAATCTTTTCAGCTCCCCACCATTTCTCCTGCTATCACTGTGGCCTAAGCCATTATCATCTCCTGCCAGGATTTCTAGAGTAGCCTCCTAACTAATCTCCCTACTGCTGCCCTTGTCCCCAGTCATAGGTTGAATGCCCCCCAAAAGATATATCCACATCGAAACCCCTGTAACCTGTGAATATGACCTTATTTGCAAAAGACATTTATACTCTCTATCCTGACCTCCTCCTTGAGAAAGTGAAATTTAACCAAAGACTAGAAGGAGGTGAAGGAATTGGCCACCCAGACCTCAGGAGAAGATCAGGGCACTAAGGTGGGGTCATCACTGGTGTGTTCAAGGAACAGCAAGGAGACTAGTGTGGCTGGAGTGGAGGGGCAGGAGGGAAAGCGGGGCGGGGGAGGGGAGGAAATCAGAGAGGAAACGGGGAGAGTGGTAGCAGATTCCTCCGGGCTTCGCACATACTTTGTCTTTTACTCTGAATGAAATGGGAAGACACTGCAGGAGCTTCCATTATGAATAAGGGAGTGGATCTGATTTTGAGTCAACAGAATCTTCTGCCTGCTAGTTGAGATTAGACGATAGGAGCGTGTATTTGTTTTCGGCAGCTGCCAAAACAAATGACCACAAACGGGGTGGTTTAAGACATCAGAAATTTATTCTCACAGTTCTGGAGGCTAGGGGTCTGGTCAAGGTGTTGGCAGAGGTGTACTCCCTCTGGGGCTGTATTAGCCAGGATTCTCCAGAGAAACAGAACTAGTAGGGTGTGTGTGTGTGTGTGTGTGTATGTGTGTGTGTGTGTGTGTGTGTGTATGTGTTTATATATATGTACGTAGACAGTCCCTGACTTACAGTGGTTTGACTTAATAACTTTTTGACTTCACAATGGTGTGAAAGTGACATACATTCAGTAGAAACCTACTTTGAATTTTGATCTTTTCAATAAATCACATGAGATATTCAATACCTTATTATAAAATAGTCTTTGTGTTAGCTGATTTTGCCCAACAGTAGGCTGATGTAAATGTTCTGAGCACATTTAAGGAAGGCTAGGCTAATCTATGATGTTCAGTACGTTAGGTGTCTTACATGCATTTTTGACTTACAATACTTTCCACATACAATGGATTGAGTTATAACTCTGCCCAAATTGAGTCAGCCTCTGTGTATGTATGTGTACACACACACACACACACGCGTGCACGCACACAGACACACACACACACACACACAGATTTGTTATAAGGAAATGGTTCACATGATTTTGGAGGCTGAGAGGTCCTAAGATCTGCAATTGGCAAGCTGGAGACCCAGAAGAGCCAATGTGTAGCTCCAGCACAAGTCCAAAGGCCTGAAAGCCAGGAGATCTGATGGTGTAAGGTCCAGTCCAAAAGCAGGCAACCTTGAGATTGGGAAGAGCCAATGTTTCTGTTTGAGTCCAAAGGCAGGAAAAGACCAGTGTCTCGGTTCAATCAATCAAGCAGGAGTAGTTCTCTTACTGGGGGAGGGTCAGCCTTTTTGTTCTATTGAGGCCTTTGATTGATTGGCAGAGACCCTCTCACATTAGGGAGAGCAATCTGCTTTACTCTTCTACTGATTTAAGTGTTATTCTCATCCAAAACACCCTCACCAGACACACAGAGTAATGTTGACAAAAACCTGGGCACCCTTGGCCCAGTCAAGTTGCCACATAAAAGTAACCATCACAGGGACTCTAGGAGAGAACCTGTTCTTTGCCTCTTCTAGTGAGTAGTGACTCCAGATAGTCCTTGGTTTGTGGCTGCATAATTCCAATCTCTGGTGCTGTCTTCACATGCCGTTCTCTCTCTCAAATCTCCCTCAACCCTACTTCTATGGGGATGCTTGTCATTGGATTTAACCCACTCAGATAATTCAGCATGATCTCATCTTGAGATTCTCAATTATATCTGCAAAAACATCTTTTGCAAATAAGGTCATATTCACAGGTTACAGGGGTTTAGATGTGGATGTATCTTCCTGGGGCCATTCAACCTATGACTGGGGGCAAGGGCAGTGGTAGGGAGATTGGTTAGGATGCTACTGCAGAAATCCTGGCAGAAGATGATAATGACTTAGGCCAGAGTGATAGCAGGAGAAATGGTGGGTTGGATGGGGAGTGTGAGAGAAAGACAGGATTCAAGGATAACTCCAAGGTTTCGGTATGAGAAGTTAGAAGGATGGGATTCCTTCTGTGGGTTGGGGTAGGCCAGTGGTGGAGCAGGTTTTTGATTGATTCACAGTTTAAATTATTTTTTGGTGGAGCAGATCCAGAGTTCAGTTTTGGACATATTAAGTTTGAAGTGTGTTAGGCATTCAAGTGGAGCTATTAAGCACGCAGTGGGATTTACAAGTCTGAAAACTGAGAGGAGACATCTAGACTGGAGATGTGAATTTGGGAATTGTCAGTGTAGAGAAGGTATCTTAAAGCCTCATGACAAAGTTTCTTAACCTCAAGGAATAAGAATGCAATTATATGGAAAGGTGTGTGGAATCCAGTTTGTCTGAGAAGGGTGAGTCCCAGGCTCATCTGGGATGATACCCTTTAGTCCTTGCTACTCCTGGGACTTGCTACTCCTGCATTGACATCACCTGGGAGCTTGTCAGAAATGCTGAAGTTCAGACCCCCCCCCACCCCACAGCATCAGAACATGCACAGTACAAGATCCCAGGTGTTTTCAAGGCATGTTGAAGTTTGAGAAGTGCCATTCTCATCAGTACAATAACTCACCTCACTTTCAGTGTTTGCGGGATGGGCTTAATTTAAATTTTCTGGGAACACTCATTTAGAATGTCTGCTAGAGTGAAACAAAGGATTAGGGAAAATTCTACAGGAAAGGGCAGACACCTCATTATCTAAAAGGTGTCCCCAGAGGTCCCGCAAGGTGCATCAGCCTCAGGGGAAAGCAGGTGCGAAGGTGCAGGTGAATGGGGATCCTCGCTTGTTGACCATTTGACTCTTCGTAACAGTCTTCACAGCCCAAGAGTCCTTGTGGTATTTCTTCTCTTTCTCCAGCCTCCTCTCACCACCTCCTGATACAATAATTGCAAATTTTACAGTCCTTAGAGGATCTGGGGGCGCCTCAGGTGCATGGATTTTTTTAACAGATAAAATGTGATTTCTCTAAAAGTCTTAAAACATGTATTTTAGTAGGTGAGTCTATCTTTTCCCCTCTGTTCAGTAAGGTTTGTACAAAAATAATCTGTAAATCCTTGTGTGTGTAGGTGAATAGACTAATTTTAGGAGACACTCTCTCCTGGGAGAATGGCTTACAGCCTGAGGACAGAGATACTGATGTAATTCATCTTAACCCATGATTTGAGAAATCCACTTTCAAATATTTGCTTTATGAGGATTTTGAAAATAGGTATGTCTTGTTTTATACGATAAGCCCATTTCAGAAGACTTCTCATGAACTCCAACTTCTAGAAACCGAGTCACATTTCTCTATATTAACTAATGTGATCACTTCAGAGACACTTTGCCCTCATTTCTGAGTGAGGCACAAGCAGAACTTATCTCAGCTTGGGAATAGGGCGACCAACTGTCCTTGTCTGTGACTGAGAGGTTTCCCAGGATAAGGGCCCTTTAAAAAATAGATAACACTTTTAGAGTAGATTTAGGTTCCCAGCATAAATGAACAGAAAGTACAGAGACTTCCTATACTACCTCCTTTCCTACACATGCACAGCCTCCTCCACTATCAACAATCACCACAGCGGGAACATGTGCTACAATCAATGAACCTACTTTGACATGTTATTATCACCCCAAATCCACAGTTTACGTCAGGGTTGGTGTTGTATATTCTATGGTTTTGGACAAATGTATAATGACATGCATCCACCATTATAGTATCATACAGAATAGTTTCAGTGCTCTAAGAATCCTCTGTGTGCCACCCGTTTATCCCTCCTTTCTCCCAGATCCCTGACGACCAGTGATCTTTTTACTGTCTCCATGGATTTGCCTTTTCCAGAATGTTATATAGTTAGAATTGTATAGTATATAGCCTTTTAAGATTGGCTTCTTTTACTTAGTAATAGGCATTTAAATTTCCTCTATGTCTTTTCCTGGCTTGATAAGCTCATTTCTTTTTAGTGCTGAATAATATTCCATTGTCTGGATGTATCACTGCACTGCTTACTTATACATTCATCTACTGAAGGATGTCTTGTTTGCTTCCAAGTTTTGGCAATTATGAATAAAGCTGCCATAAACATCCATGTACAGATTTTTGTGTAGACATAAATTTTCAACTTATTTGAGTAAATACATCTGAGCATGATGGCTGGATCCTACGGTAACAGTATATAAGAAATTGCTGAACTGTCTTCCAAAGTGGCTGTAACATTTTGCTTTCCCATTGGCAATGAATTAAAATTCTTGTGGCTTCATATCCTCACCAGTATTTGGTATCGTCAGTGTTTGGAATTTTGGCCATTCTAATAGGTGTGTAGAGGTGTTTCATTGTTGTTTTAATTTGCAATTTCCTAGTGACATTTGATGCATCTTTTTATACATTGATTTGCCATCTGTGTATCATCTTTGGTGAGGTATCTGTTCAGGTCTTTTTATTTTTTAATCAGGTTATTTGTTTTCATACTGCTGAGTTTTACAAGTTCTTTGTAAATTTTGGATTAAAAGTTCTTTGTTAGATACGTCTTTTGCAAATACTTTTCTCATCTGTGGTTTGTCTTCTCATTCTCTTGATCATGTCTTTCACAGAAGAGAAATTTTTTATTGTAAGGAAGTGTAGCTTATCAATTATTTCTTTCATAGATTGTGCCTTTGGTATTGTGTCCAAAAGGTCATTATCATACCCAAGATTATCTAGATTTTCTCCTGTTATCTTCAAATAGTTTTATAGTTTTGCAGTTTATACTTAGGTGTATGATCCATTCTGAGTTAATTTTTGTGAAGGTTGTAAGGTCTGTGTCTAGATTCATTTTTTTGCATGTGGATGTCTGGTTCTTCCATCCCCATTTGTTAAAATGTCTATATTTTCTCCATTGTATTGACTTTACCTCTTTGTCAAAGATAAGTTAACTATATATCTATGGACCTATTTTTGAGCTCTCTCTGTTCCATTGATCTATTTGTCTAATCTTTCACCAATACCACACTGTCTTGACTACTATACCTTTATGGTAAGTTTATAAAAAGTCCAAACTTGTTTATTTTTAAATTGCATATATTTAAAGTGTACAACGTGATGTTTTGATATAGTTATCTTGATATACATACACATTGTGAAGCAATTACTATGGTTAGGCAAATTATATGCCCATTGTCCCATATAGTTACTGTGTGTGTGTATGTGTGTTTTGTGTGGTTAAGAATGCCTAAAATCTACTCTCTTGGCAAATTACCAGTATATAGTATATAATATAATATTATTAACTATAGTCCTTATGTTATACATCACATCTTTTAGACTTACTCATCCTCCATGACTGCAACCCACCCCTCCATCCACCCCTGGTAACCTTTTTAGTTTTTTTTTTGTATATGTAACCACTTTATTGAGGTTTGATTGACATACACAAAACTGTTTGGATATATGGTGGATATGTTAAATTGCTTGAATGTAGGAATCACTTTACTATGTGTGTATGTCTGTCTATCTATCTATCTATCTATCTATCTATCTATCTATCTATCATCTATCTATCTATCTATCATCTATCTATCTCAAGATCACTACAGTCACGTGCTGTATAATGACATTTTGGTCAACAGTGAACAACATATACAACAGTGGTCCCATAAGATTATAATGGAGCTGAAAACTTCCTATCGCCTAGTGAAGTCATAGCTGTCATAATGCCTTGACTTTGTAGCTACCATAAAGTTGTAGCACAACACATTATGTGTTTTAGGTGATGCTGGTGTGAACAAACTTACTGTGTGCTGCCAGTTGTACGAAAGTATGGAACATACAGTTAGGTTCAGTATATAATACTTGATGATGATAATAAATGACTATGTTAGTGGTTTATGTACTTACTATACTATACTTTTTATTGGTATTTTAGTGTACTCCTTCCAGTTATGAAAAGATAGCTACCTATAAAACAGCCTCAGGCAGATCCTTCAAGACATATTAGAAGAAGGCATTGTTATCATAGAGAAGGCTGCTCCATGTGTGTTATTGCCTCTGAAGACCTTTCTGTGGGACAAGATATGCAGATGGAAGACAGTGATATTGGTCATGGTGGAGGAATTACCCTGTGTATGTTTGTGTCATAGTTTAAAAGTTTCAAAAGTTTAAAAAAAACTAAAAAATTCTAAAAATAGAAAAAAGCTTATAGAATAAAGACAAAAAGAATAAGGCTATAAAATGTGTTTGTATTTTAAGTTGTTATCACAAAAGAGTTAAAACATGAAAAAAACTTGAAAGTTGATAAAATAAAGATGTTACAATAAGCTAAGGTTAATTTATTGAAAAAAGAAAAAACTTAAAAAATAAATTTAGCATGGCATAAATGTAGTGTTGATAAAATCTATAGTAGTGTATAGTAATGTCCTAAGCCTTCACATTCACTCACCAGTCACTCATTGACTCACCCAGAGCAAATTCCAGTCCTGCAGCTGCATTCATGGTTTGTGCTCTATACAATTGTACCAGTTTTCATCTTTTGTATTTTTTTTTTTTTTACTGTACCATTTTTATGTTTGGATATCTTTAGGTATACAAATCTTATCATTATGTTATGGTTGCCTGTAGTATTCATTACAGTAACATGCTATCCAGGTTTTAGCCTAGGAGCTATAGGCTATACCATAGAGCCTAGATGTATATAGTAGGCTATACCATTTAGATTTGTGTAAGTACACTCTATAATGTTCTTACAATGATAAATCGCCTAATGATGCATTTCTCAGAACACGTCCCCATTGTCAGGTGACACATGACTGTATATCAAAACATCATGTTGTTCACCTTAAATATATACAGTAAAAGAAAGAACAAAGTTGGAGGACTGACCTGGCCTAACTTCAAGACTTACTATAAAGGTATAGTATTCAATTCAAGACAGTGTGGTATTGGTGGAAGAACAGACAAATAGATCAATGGAGCAGAAGGCAGAGCTCAGAATATGGACCCACATAAATGTAGTTAACTGATCTCTGATAATATGAAAAAAAAATATATATATTTATTATTTTATTTTATTTTATTTTGTTTTTGAGATGGAGTCTCGCTCTGTCGCCCAGGCTGGAGTGCAGTGGCGCGATCTCCACTCACTGCAAGCTCTGCCTCCCAGATTCACGCCATTCTCCTGCCTCAGCCTCCCGTGTAGCTGGGACTACAGGTGCGCACCATCACACCTGGCTAATTTTTGTATATTTAGTAGAGACGGGGTTTCACTGTGTTAGCCAGGATGGTCTCGATCTCCTGACCTCGTGATCTGCCAGTCTCCGCCTCCCAAAGTGCTGGGATTACAGGCGTGAGCCACTGCACCCGGCCAAAAAATATATATTTAATGTATACAAACTTGATGGCTTTGAAGATAAGCATTCACATGGGAAACCATCACCACAATCAATGCCATAAACATATGCATCACCTCCAAAAGTTTCTTCCCACCCTCTTTATTTATTATTATAATTATTATTTATGATAAAAATACTTAACATCAAATCTACCCTCTTAGTAAATTCTTAAGTCTGTAATACAGTGTTGTTAACTATAGGCACGATGTCTTTTTTTTTTTTTTTTGAGACAGAGTCTTGCTGTTTTGCCCAGGCTGGAGTGCAGTGGTGGTATGATCTTGGCTCACTGCAACCTTTGCCTCCCAGGTTCAAGCTATCCTCATGCCTCAGCCTCCCTTGTAGCTGGGATTACAGGAACGCACCATTGCGCCTGGCTAATTTTTGTATATTCAGTAGAGACAGGGTTTCATCATGTTGGCCAGGCTGGTCATGAACTCCTGGACTCAAGTGATCCACCCCCACTAGGCCTCCCAAAGTGCCAAGATTACAGATATGAGCCACTTGGCCTAGCCATGATGTCTTTTAATTGGTGTGTCTGGACTATTGACATTTACAGTAATTGTTGATATAGTTGGATTAATATCTACCATTTTTTGTTACTGTTTTTCTATTTATTCCTTTTGTTCTTTGTTCCTATTTGTCTTCCATTATTTTTCTACCTTTCTTGGTTTTAATTGAGCATTTTATGTGACTCTGCTGTCTTTTTTTAAGCATGTCCATCGTATGCTAAAAAGCATATACTTTTAAATTTTTAAGTGGTTGGTGTATAGTTTGCAATATACATTTACAATGAATCCAAGTTCATTTTCAAATAATACTATATTGCTTCCCGGGTAATGCTAGTACCTTATAATAACAAAATACTCATATCCTCCCTCTCATCTCTTGCATCATTGCTGTTATACATTTCACTTATGCATAAGCTGTAATCCTTGATAACATTATTGCTATTATTATTTTGAACAAACTGTTATTTGTTAGGTCAATTAAGAATCAGAAAATAAGAGATTTTAATTTACTTTCAATTTTTCCTTCTCTAATGTTCTTTCTTTTTAAATGTAAATCTGAGTTTCTGGTCTTTATAATTTTCTTCTTTGAAGAGGTTTTAGTATTTCTTACAAGGCAGGTGTACTGGTAACAAATTTTCTTAACTTTTGCTTTTCTAAGAAAGTCTTTATTTCTCCTTTACTTTTGAAGGATAATTTCACAGAATATGGAACTCTAGGTTGGTGAGTTTTTTTTTTCTTAACATTTTAAATCTTTCATCCCATTATCTTCTTGCTTGAATGTTTTCTGAAGAGTCAGATGTAATTCATACCTTTGCTCCTCTATAGGTAAGGATTTTTTTTCTCCTTTGGTTTCTTAAGAGTTTTTCATCTTTGGTTTTCTGCGGTTTAAATTTAAGGCTCATGCCTGTAATACCAGCACTTTGGGAGGCTGAAGTGGCAAAATTGCTTGAGCCCAGGAGTTTGAGACTAGCCTGGGCAACATGGCGAAACTCTGGCTAATTTTTGTATTTTTTTATCGAGACAAAAATGACAAAAATTAGCCAGGGGTGGTGGCATGTGTCTGTCGCTCAGCTACTCAAGAGGCTGAGGTGGGAGGATTGCTTGAGCCCAGGAGGTTGAGGCTACAGTGAGTGGTGATTGCACCAACGTACTCCAGCCCAGCCTAGATGACAGACCCTCAAAAAATAAAATAAAATAAAATAAAAATAAATAAATAAATAAATAAATAAAAAATACGAAGAAAATAAAAGAGAGAAACTAAATGTCCAGTGTGGTTTTTTTTTTTTTTTTTTTTTTTTTTGGCATTTGTCTTGCTTGGTGTTCTCTGTGGTTTGGTGTCTGACAGTAATTTTGGGGAAATTCTCAGTCATTATTGCTTCAAATATTGCTTCTGTTCCCTTTCCTTCTTTCTTCTTCTGGTATTCTTATCACACGTGTGTTATTACATCATTGGTAGTCGTCCCACAGTTTTTGGATATTCTGTATTGCTTTTTTTCAGTCTTTTTTCTCTTTGATTTTCAGTTTTAAAATTTCTAGTGACATATCCTCAAGCTCAAAGGTTCTTTCCTCAGCCACATCCAGTCTACAAAAGAACCCATGGGAGGTATTTTTCATGTCTGTTACAGTCGTTTTTATTTTATTTTATTTTTTATTATTTTTAGAGGTAGGTTCTTGCTCTGTAGCCTAGGCTAGAGTGCAGTGGCGCAGTCATAGCTCACTGCAGCCTCAAACTCTGGAGCTGAAGCAGTCCTCCCGCCTAGCCTCCTACGTAGCTGGGACTACTGGCACACACCACCATGCCTGGCTAATTTTATAAACATTTTTGTAGAGATAGGGTCTCATTATGTTGCCCAGGCTGGTCTTGAACTCCTGGCTTCAAGCAATCCTCCCTCTTTGGCATCCCAAAGTGCTGGGATTGCAGGTGTGAGCCCCTGTGCCTAGCCTGTTAGTAAGAATGCATTTATTTCTAGCATTTCTGTTTGGTTCTTTCTTAGAATTACCATCTCTCTGCTTAAGTTACTCATCTGTTCTTGCATGTTGTCTATTTTTTCCATTAGAATGCTTATTGTATAAATCATAGTCGTCTTAAACTCTTGTCTGATAGTTCCAACCATCCTGCCACACCTGACTTTGGTTCTGACACTTGTTCAGTCTCTTCAAATTATGGTTTTGGCCTTTTAGTGTGCCTTGCAATTTTTTTTCTTAATAGCCACACCTGGATGTAGGGAACTCTGGTAAATGGGCATTTAGATGTGCAGTGGTGAGGTGTTGACTGGGGGAGGTGCTCTATAGTCCTATAATTGGGTTGTAGTCTTTTAGTGAGCCTGTGCCCCTGGATTGTGACCTTCATAATGTTCTCCAGTGTTCCCTGTCCCCGACCTTGTGCGGGACAGGATGGTTAGAGGCGGCCTGAGTTGTGTATTCTCCTTCCCCGACAAGGAAGGCCACAGTGGGATGCAGTTGGGTATTTCCTTTCCCCAGTTAACCTGGACTCTGATACAACCCTGATAGGTTAGGCTCTGGTAAAATAGTTTTTCTTGCGGGCGGGCCTTATTAAGAAGGACAGAATTCCCTGGTGTATTTCAAAATGGCTGCTTTCCCCCTCTTTCTGCTGTAAGCATGAGGGGTTTTTTCTCCTGCCTTCCCTGTGAAAAACTGGTAGACTTCTAGAGGTAAGAGTCACAGAAGTGTGAGGGCCTCTCTATAACTGGGGCCCCCTGTAATTTTTAACTCTCAGGCTTGTCCACCCTGAGCCTCTAGCAATTCATCAATTACAGTTCAGGTCATCCTACTGCAGTACTGGTTCCCACAGAAGTTTCTGCTCATGGGCTTCTGCTCTGGTACGTTGTGATTTTCTGTCTCTGCCTCTCTGTATGTCCAACTTTTGGGGCAGTGGTTTTCCCCATGAACCTCCCTTCTCTGATGAATCTGAGAAGAATTATTAATTTTTCAGTTTGTTTAGCTTTTTACTAGGACAGGGTGATGACTTCCAAACTCCTTACATGTTGGATCAGAAACTGGAAGTCACATAAGGGCCTTGCCATACTGAAATGGGTACAGTTCTGGGAAAACCAGAATGGTTGATCACTGTAATTGGGAGTAAAAATTTCCTGAATCCCGTCTGCGTTCAGGTGAACCCCCTGGGAAATGGAATTCAGTGTGTTGGAGCCTTAGTTTCCTTTGGGTGAAATGAGAGAAGGTTGACATTGGGCTTCCTTCTATGTACTTTTAAGTTTGTAGGATCTGATTTTCTTATGCTGGCTTTTCTTAAAGCAAGACATTTCTGGACTTAAACTGGTGGAGACTACTTGCTAGGAGACAAAACCTAAATTCTCTTGTTAAACATTCTTATCCTTGACTTGGAATAATCATGGTTTGGAAGGCACAGTGACCCTTTGCTCTCAAAGGGCCTGCCTGCTGTTTTCACCCATTGCAACATTCATCACACAGCAGGGAGGTTTTGCCCTTTAACATCACCTATTTCAAAACAGAACAATTTTGGTGGGTATGGATTTAGGATATTCCGCCCTTTGTGGCTGAACTTGACTGAAAGGATCTGAAGTAGAAGTAAGAGTGGGGCAGGGGTATGGTGTGAAGGCCTGGCCCAGCCTATTAACCGAGGACACAATTCTTGCAGGTTGGCCTCTGATTTACTTCTTTCCAAATGCCTTTCAGCCTCTGTATCTCCAATTATTCCATGATCCCTGATTTGCCCAGCAACATAATCAGAAACATTGAGTGCATCATTATCTTCCAAAGCCCACAGCAGAGAAATAGCTAAGACAATTTTTATGAAATTGTAATGTGCCCACTTGAACACAAACCCTAATTTCCTGAAGTCTAGCTGTGGTTTGAAGAATTGCCTGATTTTTAAAAGTTGAATTTTGCTGTCAGAGAGGCTGCCTATACTTACTGCCAGCATTGTTATTTATCTTTATATATTTTAGTCTTAGCTCTTGAGTATAAAAAGCTCTTTCCTTCCTTCCCTTCCAAGAGTTGAGTTTCAACTGCGTGACTAGATTGTACAATTTTGCCCAGGCTTAAGGCTTCGCAGGGAAATGGAACATGCTGCTGTCTCATTGTTTCTTCTGGCAAAGGATAGATTTTCCCAGTGGCAAATAGACATGGGGAGAGGTCGATTCTAAAAAGTAGAATGAGCCTTAAGAGGTCTTCTGCTCCAGCTCTTTGCTCCCTGGCAGAATTATATTTGAACCATTCCAGGTAGAAAAGAGGGTGTCACAATGTCCCTTGAGAATCATTTCATTCCCAAAAGAGTCTTGTGGAAGGTCTTTAATGTCAAGCCATGTCATCCACAACTGCAGAGGACAACACTACATAACAGGTATGGTTTTAAGTACTGGGATGCAGCAGTAAGCAAGATAGGTGAATAAATAAGAAAATCAGTAATACTATCAAGAGAATAAAACAGGAACATGTGGTAGAAAGGCCTAGGGATGCAGTGAGGGTTACAGACCTTGAAAGGAAATGGGTCAGGAGAGGTTGGGTGAAGTATGTGGTCATATTTAGATGAGGTCTGGATGATAGTCATTTAGATCCTATCCCATAGACAACCAGGAACCAGCAAAGATTTCTCAAATGGGTGAACACAGTATAATGTAATCAATAATCCATAATCATACCTGGATAAGCATATATGTCTTATTTTTTAGAAGAAGCTCAGCCTGGCCAACAGGGCAAAACTCTATCTCTACTTAAAAAAAAAAAATTAGGTGAGCGCCTGTAACCCCGGCTACTTGGGAGGCTGAGGGACGAGAATTGCTTGAACCTGGGAGGTGGAGGTTGCAGTGAACTGAGACTGTGCCAGCCTGGGTGACAGAGCAAGACTCCATCTCAAAAAAAGGAAGAACCTCTGTGAAGTAACTATTATTCCCATTTCACACGCAAACACTAAGATTCAGAGGCCTCAGTGATCTTGTGCCAGAGAGGACCGACAGTCTCATTCCTTTTGATGAGCAGTGTGGAGACCCCTTTCCT
Source organism: Piliocolobus tephrosceles (assembly GCF_002776525.5). Taxonomy (NCBI): domain Eukaryota; kingdom Metazoa; phylum Chordata; class Mammalia; order Primates; family Cercopithecidae; genus Piliocolobus; species Piliocolobus tephrosceles. The sequence continues at coordinate 152,348,297 of NC_045437.1, forward strand.
TATATACACTCTTTTTAGGCCCAAGGGAAGCAAGATGTGTGTGTGTGTGGGACTTCTGGCTCTTTTTATGAGATGAGGGATGGTAAAACAGGGAGCCATTTCCTCTCCTCCTGTGACCTGGAGGGAGAACCACAGAACACACCGGGGTCCTTGCCAGCCTACTTTGGGGGTGTTCAGTTGCTTTTGAGACCCCGCATTCCATCTGGTCCTTGTAATAAATGGGTGCACACACGTTTGTCTCCCCCTTTACCACCATCCTCATGATAGTGGACTTAACACTGACCTATTAGGCTGTTTATTATGAGGTGTGGAGTAAAAACAATCTTTGTTAATTTCTCAAAAAGTAGGTCAAACATACCGAATCTGTTATCGTGTTATTTAATCTTCAGATATTAACTCCCATCTATTCTGCAACCTCCCCTGGGGAGTTTGCAATGAGAAGGGATGTTTTATAGCCTGAAGTGTGTGTTTGATGATCTCTGCCTCATTAAATTGGAATAGAACCCGTCATTTGTTCTTCTAATAGACACTTAAACAACACACCATATATTAGCACTGTTTGTTACAGTTTCTCTTTGAGATACCTAAGCAGTCAGAAAGAAGCCAAAGTCTTTATGCCCGCTTAACCTTCCCCAACCCGAATGCCCTGGCCATTTCTGGGACTGTTAACAACAGATGTTAGGACGTCTTGCCCCTCTTCCACAGGGCAATGGCTCTTTTCTTTTGTGGTGAGGGGAGGTTGGTGATGACTTCAACAATTGTTTTCTGGTAAAATACATATAATAACATATATACCATCTTAACCATTTTTAAGGGTACAGTTCAGTGGGATTAAGTACATTTATATTGTTGTGCAGCCATCACCACCATTCACCTACTGTACTTTCTCATCTCGCAAACCCAAAATTAGATACCCTTTGAACATTAACTCATCCTTCCCTCCTCTCCCCCATCTCCCCAGCAACCACCATCTTACTTTCTGTCCGTATGAATCTGGCTACTTTAGGTACCTATTGGGAGTGGAATTTGTCTTTCTCTCACTGGCTTATTTCACTCAGCATAATGTTCTCAACGTTCATCCATGTCGTAGCCTATGTCAGAATTTCCTTCTTGTTTGGGCTGGGCACGGTGGCTCACGCTTGTAATCACAGCACTTTGGAAGTCCAAGGTGGGCAGATCACTTGAGGTCAGGTGTTTGAGACCAGCCTGGCCAATGTGGTAAAACCCTGTCTCTACGAAAAATACAAAAAAATTAGCCAGGCCTGGTGGCACATGCTGTAATCTCAGCTACTTGTGGGGCTGAGGCATGAGAATTGCTTGAACCTGGGAAGCAGAAGTTAGAGTGAGCTGAGATCACGCCACTGCATTCCAGCCTGGGCCACAGAGTGAGACTCTGTCTCAAAAAAAAAAAAAAAAAAAAAAAA
>NC_045437.1:152350120-152417044 GCF_002776525.5 Piliocolobus tephrosceles
CCAGAAGTGGAATTGCTGGATCATATGGTAGTTCTGTTTTTAATTTTTTGAGGAAATGCCATACCATTTTCCACAGCAGCTCCACCATTTTACTGAATCTATGTATAATTATTTTTATCATTTAAATTCTAATGATATATAATTTATTATACATTCAAATATTTTACAGAAAAATTTCCTTTACCTTAAAATATTCTTTATATGTTTCCTTTGGATCCTTGTCAGTAGGTCTCCTTTTGGAGTCATCCTTGACTTGTCTTTTTCCCCCCTATATCCAACATTCAAAGAATGAGGAAATTCTGTCAACTTGGTCTTCAAAATATATCCAGGATCCCATCAATTCTATCACTTCCACTTGCCTGACTTGCCAGTCTGCTCTCCCCAGAGCAGCTGGAACAGTCTTTCTAAAACCTGTCAGATCATGCCATTCCTCAGCTTGAAATTCTCCTAACGTCTTATGCATTTCATAAAACCAAAGGCCTTACCATGGCTGCATGGCCCTTCCGTCCCTGTGCCTCCCAAACTCGCCTCCCATCATCCCTGCCTTTCCTGAGCTTGCCTCCATCATCCCTGCCCCTCCTGAACTTGCCTCCCATCATTCCTGCTTCTCCTGAACTTGCCTCCATAATCCCTTCCTCCCCTGAACTAGCCTCTTTTCATCTCTGACCCTCCTCCTGAACTTGCCTTCATCATCCCTGCCCCGCCTGAACTCGCCTCCATCATCCCTGCCTCTCCTGAACTAGCCTCCCATCATCCCTGCTTCTCCTGAATTCGCCTCCATCATCCCTGCCCCTTCTGAACTCATCTCCATTATCCCTGTCCCTCCTGAACCTGCCTCCATCATTCCTGCCCCTCCTGAACTCGCCTCCATCATCCCATCATCCCTGTCCCTCCTGAGCTCGCCTCCCATCATCCCTGCACCTCCTGAGCTCGCCTCCCATCATCCCTGCCTCTCCTGAACTCGCCTCCCATCATCCCTGCCTCTCCTGAACTCGCCTCTCATCATCTCTGCCCTTCCTCCTGAACTCGCCTCCCGTCATCCCTGCCCCTCCTGAACTCCGCTGTCATTATCCCTGCCCCCGACTCCTGAACTCACCTGTCATTATCCCTGCCCCTCCTGAACTCACCTGTCATTATCCCTGCCCCTCCTCCTGAACTTGCCTCCATTATCCCTACCCTTCCTGTACTAGCCTCCCATCATCCCTGCCCTTCCTGAACTCGCCTGTCATTATCCCTGCCCCCCACCTCCTGAACTCACCTGTCATTATCCCTGCCCCCCACCTCCTGAACTCGCCTGTCATTATCCCTGCCCCTCCTCCTGAACTCACCTCCCATCATCTCTGCCCCTTCTGAACTCACCTCCCATCATCCCTGCTTCTCCTGCAGCCACACAGGTGTTCTGGCTGCTTCTGGAACACCCAGGTGTGTCCTTTCTCATCTTTGTACTCAATGTCTCCTCCCCTGGGGCACCTTCACTTCCACCTTCTCCCCTACCCCAGCTGCATGGTGGGGTCCCACCTTCACTTCCTCTGTTCAGATATTACCTTCTCAAATAGGCCTTTCCAGACCACCCTATTTAAACGTTTAAACTAGCACCCTCCCCACTCAATCCCATCCTCAACCCTGCTCGATTTTCTTCACAGTCCTTAGCTCCACCAGTCACATTTGCCTGTCTCCCATCTCCACCACAAGGTAAACACCATAAGAAATATACCCTTCTCTGTTTTGTTCATTCTGTATCCCAGAACCCTAGCAAGGGCTGGTGTATCTAGGAATTCCTACCTAGTCCTTGAATGCATGTTCATACCTGCATTTCATACAGTAGTGATAAACTCTTAAAAGGCTCTGGAGTCAAATTTCCTAGCTTCTAAAATGGGTTCCAGTTTAATTACTTTGAATATTTTGCTTAAGCTAAACCTCAGTTTCCTCATGTGAAAAATGGGGACAAATAATAACACCTCCCTCATAGAGTTATACCTGAGGATTCAATCAGATAATCTGTGTAACATGCTAGTTGCTACATATGCAAATGGTAGGTGATCAAAAAAGTTATTTTGTTGTAATTGATGTTATTTGTTGTAATTGATGTAATTGATGTATTGATGTAATTGATGTTTTGATTTCTGCATTTTTTTTTTGCTTGATCTTGTTTCGTGTGCACAACAGCAAATATCATTTTTTAGCGTTATATGATCTGCATTCTAATGGTTTGTGACACCTGGCTTAGCCATTCCCCAGGTAGATGATTATGGGCTTTTTTCCCCATTATAAATAGTGCTGTGATCAGCTCCTTTGTACACCCTGCAAATGTGTACATTTTGTTCATCCTTGTTAAATATAAACTGTTTGGGATGTTGTCTTTTATTTGGCTTGCTGGATGAAAGGCTTAGAGGTGGTCATGTGTCCTTTCTCCACTTGGCCGACCCAGCACCCCCGGCCCACTTGCAAATGACACCAGCTGGACACAGTGCTACTGCTTGTGGCTTTTCTGGTTGAAGTAGAGGCTGATGAAGGGCAGGAGTTTTTCTGTGGAGGAACACGACATAGAGGAAAGGGAACAGGCTCTGTGGCTAGGCAGACCTGGGGTAGAATAACAGTGCTGATGTTTCCTAGCTGTAGGATCTTAGTCAAGTTATGTAACCTCTTTCAACTTCAGTTTCCTTGCTTAACACAGAAAACTGTGATGACCTACCTGAAAGGGTTGCTGTGAGGACTGCAGATCCCATTTGAAGCACATTTGGTATAGCACCTGGCATACGAGAGGTGCATAGACAGTGTTTGCTGTCATTATTGCTATTTTTCTTTGCAGGGAGATAGTCTCTGCCCTACAGGACGCTGGTTAATGGGGGAGGGTGGGTAAAATGTTAAGGTCAAATGATAACATTGCCACTCAGTCTCATGGAAATGCAGGTCTGTCTAGTGTCTTTGTACGTTGGAAGATAGGTTCGGCCCTGCAACTTCCCCTTCTAGAAGATGCTCTGACTTGGTTTAAAGACCATCAGTGAAAAAAGCTTTCTTTCCCATCTAGCCTGACCCTTCATTTCATGGTGTTCATGATGCAAACGCTTGAGGCTGGTGCCATCAGGGGCCTTGCCCGAGATGACTGAACTGGTTGGCTCTGGCCTGAAAACACAGATCCTGGCACCTCCAGTCTGGCTGCCTCCTCTGTTAGAATAAACCTGCAATTGTAACCCCAGAAGGATGATGCAAGTCTTTCTCCCTGTATTTTTCTCTTCTCTTTTTAAAAATGCCATTTATTTTAGAGCCGAGAGAACATTCAAAGTCTGAGTTACAGGTTTCAAATGTGTGACACCTGGGGAAGGGGACTGGTGGGACACCTGATTGCTCTGGGAAGAGGTATGATTTGTAAATCTTGTTGAGGTCTGAGGTAAGAGGGAAGACTAGACACAGGAGAGAGAGAGGGAGAGAAGATAATTAAAACAGTGACAAAAATAGGATTATTTATAATGGTACAACAGAGTAAGTGAATTCAGACATGGACCTGGGTTCTGAGATTGCAAATAAGATGTATATATATACTCCAGTTGAAGCTGACTTAAGCAAAGACAAACTAAATGGAATGTGTTGACGAATGTACCTGGCTGCTCACCTTCCCCCTCAGCTCTGATTTTCTCTCTGCTGGCCTTGTTCAACATCTCCTCCAAGAAGGGCAGGATGGCCACCTTTGACTCCTGGCTGTCATCTTAGCATCATCAGTGAAAAGACACCTCTTTTTCCTACTAATTCCAATGAAAGCCCTAGAATTGAGCCACATTGGCCTGGCTTGGGTCATGTGCCCATCCTGAACCAATGACTGTGGCCAGGAGAATCATATGCTTGTTGGGCAGGCTGGGGCCATTTGTCCAGCTTGGGAGGCACCTGCCTTCCTGCGTCATATGGGCTGAGGGAGGGCAGGAGGGGCTCCTCATAGGAAAATCAGAGCATGTTTAGCAGAAGAAAAAGTAACGAATACCGGGCAGGCAAAAGTCTCAGGTCTCTGCTCCATTTATTATGTGCTGATATTTACTCATCTGAACATTTGCCTTTATGCAAATGAAAGGGTGCCCCATGAATGGCTTGTGTCAGGTGAATAAACCCAGTCTTCATAAGAATAAAAATATAATGTATCACCTTTTGTAATTTTCTTACAACCTTTGTACACACCACAAGTAGGGGGATTGTACATGACTATTGAATTTGAGTTCAATAAAAGATTTGTACCTCCTGAATTACACTTCCACACACAAGATGGGATACATTAACTTAATTACTGTTGGATTCAATAACATAGGCCATTGCCCTGGGAATTTATTTTGTGTTATACTCAGAGAGAGAAACTGGGCATCATTTCTAAAGGCAGTCAATTTCCAATTATCCATGCTAATGGAAGAACACAGCATGTGGAGACTCTAAATACAGTTTCTGTTTGGTTTAGGGAGTGGACATGATTTTTTATTTATCTACCTGAATTATTTGTCTTGCTTGGGCTTAGGAAACATTAAAAAGAGTTTGCATTATCTGGGTCTATACTTTCTTCTTTTTCCCTTGGTTTACAAAATGTGAAGTGTATTTTATTATTTGGATTAAAAATTTTCATTTTGAACTAATTTTAGACTTATGTAATAGTTGTACAAATAGTACAGTTTCCTTATATTCCTCACTCAGCTTAGCTTAATGTTAACGTCATATATAACCATAGTACAAAGCCAGAAACTAACATTGGTACGACACTCTAAACTATAGACTTTATTTGAATTTCACCCATTTTCTACCAATGCCCCTTTTCTGTTCCATAATCCAGCATTTAGTTGTTATTTCACTTTCGTCTCCTCCAATTTTTGACTGTTTCTCAGTTGGTCTTATTTTTTATGATCTTGAAGCTTTTGAAGAATACTGATCAGTTATTTTGTGGAATGCCTCCAGTTTGGGTTTGTCTGATGTTTTCTCATGCTTGGAATGAGGTAGGCATTTTTGGCAGGAACACTAAGGAAGTATCCTCTGTGAATCGTATTAAGAGGTTCATGATGTCAGCATGTCTTATTATTGGTGATTTTGACCTTCATCCTTTGGTTAAGGTGGTTTCTGCACCGTTTCTCCACAATAAAATTACTCTCTTTCCTTTTATAATTAACAAATATCTTGGGGGAAATACTTTGAGACCATGCAAGTCCTGTGTTTCTTCAAACTGTCACCTGCTAATTTTACCATCCATTGATAGATCTTGTCTGCAACAACTACTGTAGTGTTTGCCTAATGATGATTTTCTACTTCCCTTTTTCCTTCTACATTTATTAATTAGAATTCTACTGTAAGGAAGAACTGTCCTTTCTTTGCTATTTGTATGTTTATTTATTCTGTGGGTTAAATCCAATATTATCATTATTTTTTTTTTTCCAAAATTTTTCTAGCTCTGACCATTAGGAGCTCCTTTAGTTTGGACTCTATTCTTTTATTTCTTTATTCAATAGACTTCACTTATTTAGAGTAGTTTTAAGTTAACAGCAACATTGAGCAGAAGGCATTGATACTTTCCACCTACTCCCTGGTCTCCCCACATGCACAGACTCTCCTGTTATCGACATCCCCTGCCAGAGTGGTACGTTTGTTACCATTGATGAATCTACATTGACATCATCTAAAATCCATAGACATTATGTTTCAGTGGGTGCAGTACATTCTATGGGTTTAGACAAAGTCTAATGACATGTAGCCGTCATAATAGTATCATACAAAGTAGTTTCTCTGCCCTAAAATGCTCTGTGCTTATTCTTACCTCTCTATCCCCTATTTTCTGGACACCACTGATCTTTGTACTGTTTCTGTAGATTTGCCTTTTCCAGGGTATTGTATAGTTGAAATATCGTGCAATCTGTAGCCCTGTTTCAGCCTGGCTTCTTTTGATTAGTAATATGCATTTAAGTTTCCTCCATGCCTCTTCACAGCTTGATAGTTCATTTCTTTTCAGTACTGAATAATATTCCATTGTTTGGACATACCATAGTTTATTTATCTAGATCTTATTCTTTTGACAAATCCACATCCTTTGTGAGCATTTTCTGACTTTCTATCACCAAAAAGTGTTCCAGCTTTATCTCATATTTTTCCTGCTCTAGCACTGAAATCAAGCACTTTTCAAGGAACCCTGGTTCTTTTAATTGAATAGTGCTTAGAATAGAATAGTGCTTTGAAACCAAGACCTAGGGACTGGGTATTCTTATTGATCCTGGGTTGCATTTGTTCTAGACCCTCTCCATAGAGCTAGGAAATATATGTATTTTACTAATTCGTACATATATACCATCTATATTTCTTGCACCATGGTTTGATGAAAGGAGTGGCCATGGTTGCAGAGATAAAAACTATGTATGGTCCCAACAATATGGGTTCCCTTACCCTAAGGCTAATTTAGCTACTGCCACAGCTGAATGTTCCACCTGCCAGAAACAGAGACCATTGCTGAGCCCTTGTGTATCAGACCTCTTCCAACTTGGAATGGGCAATGTTTTGTTCTGACTGGGATTGACACGTATTCAGGGGTCAGATTTGCCTTTCCTGCCCATAGTGTCTCAGCCAGCACCACTATGCTAGGACCAAATCAGTGTCTGATCTACTGGCATGGGATACCACATTACATTGCCTTTTATGGCAAGGAAGGTATGGCAGAGAGAACATAGCATGAGACCCACTGATCTTTTCAAAAACTATACCATCTGAAAGTTGCTGGCCTGATTAAGGATTGAAACAGCCTCTTGAAGATATAACTGAGGTACTAGTTTAGAGATGATATTCTGCAAGCATGGGGCAAGGCTAAAGGATCCTTTAGGCTGAATAGACACCTTAAACTAGTAGACATTAGATGGTGCTGTGTCCCGAGTAAACAGAATACATGAGTCAGAGAATCAAGGGGTGGAAGAAAGAGCACCCCTGCTCATCCTCATACCCCTCCACCCTGGCAGCCATCAGCCAATGCCATGGGGAGACAAAAGACCAGCCCCTCAAAGGGCACCAAGAAGGGGCACCAGCTCTGTGTTCCTGAGCTCCCTGGGGACCGGAAGGAAGTGGTCTCCAGCAGAGATCACGCCTTTGCTTGGCTTTCTTCCCCTGAACTTGTCTGCTTACCTTGCTGTCCTCAGAGCACGCTCTCAATCAATCACTTCCTCAAGAATCCTTGTCTCAGGCTCTGCTTCTAGAGGGTTATTGCTAATTGGTCATTTTTACTCAATTAATGTCATACTTTCCCAGCTTTTTTTTTTTTTTTTTTTTTTTTGAGGCAGAGTCTCGCTCTGTCGCCCAGACTGGAGTGCAGTGGCCGGATCTCAGCTCACTGCAAACTCCGCCTCCCGGGTTCACGCCATTCTACTGCCTCAGCCTCCCGAGTAGCTGGGACTACAGGCGCTCGCCACCTCGTCCGGCTAGTTTTTTGTATTTTTTAGTAGAGAGGGGGTTTCACTGTGTTAGCCAGGATGGTTTCGATCTCCTGACCTCGTGATCCGCCCGTCTCCGCCTCCCAAAGTGCTGGGATTACAGGCTTGAGCCACCGCGCCCGGCCATTCCCAGCTTTTAAATATTCTCAAATAATAAGATTTCTAATGGCCACACGATGTTCTGTTATATGAATATAGTTTATTGAACCAATCTGATTCTAGACATTTAGGTTATTCCTGAGCTTTCACTATTATAAATAATTTAGAGAAGAACATAATTGTGGCTAAGCCTTTGTAAACGTTCTTAATTATCTTTCAGGTTAAATTCCTATGGATGAAGTTACAAAGTCATGGGTCACAAACATTTTATGGCTCTTAACATAAATGTCAAGAACCTTGGCCTCCAAGAGGACTGTACCAGTTTATGAGCCCACAAAGAGAGCAACTTTTTTTCATTTTTGCCAACCCAGAGAATAATGGTTTTTAAAAGGATCTGCACATTTGACTGGTGACTTATTATCCCAATGTGTTTTACTTTGGTTACTGGGCAGTTTGGTTATTTGTATTTCTTTGGTGAATTGTGTCTTCAAGACTTTTGCCCAATTTCCCATTGATGTATTTTCCTCATTAATTTTTCTCTCTCTCTTTTTCTTTTTTTTTTTGGAGACAGAGTCTCACTCTGTCACCCAGGCTGGAGTGCAGTGCTGTGATCTTGGCTCACTACAATTGAGTTCAAGAAGTTCTCCTGCCTTAGCCTCCCCAGTAGCTGAGACTATAGGCATGGGATAATTCTTTGTATTTTTAGTAGACACGAGGTTTCACCATGTTGGCCAGGCTGCTCTTGAACTCCTGAACTCATGTGATCTGCTCGCTAATTCTTTGTATTTTTAGTAGACACGAGGTTTCACCATGTTGGCCAGGCTGCTCTTGAACTCCTGAACTCATGTGATCTGCTCCCCTTAGCCTCCCAAAGTGTTGGGATTACAGGCGTGAGCCAATGCGCCTGGCCCCTCATTAATTTCTTTGAGCCTTTTTTTTTGTAATTGATTGAAAGTACAGGGAACTTTCAATTTTAGATGTAAAGGGCACTACACAGCTTTTCACAGAGTGCAACAACAGGGTAGAAGTACCATGGCCCTGTCCCTTCATTTTGCAAGAGAAGAAACTGAGTCCTAGGAACGTCCAGGGAAATCTGGCATTGATTGAGCCAGGCCTCATGACTCCCAACAGAGTTCTCCCTCCACCATCTTTGTCAGAGTGAGGGCTAAGAGTTGACAGAATAACAGCCACTATTGCCAATCCAACATTAATTGTGCACTTAGTCTGTGTCATATTTGGTGCAAAGCACTCTATGTATATGATCTAATCTTCTCAAAACCATGATAGGTATGTGCTATTATGACTACCACTTTACAAATAAGGAAACTGAGGCACAGAGAGGGTGAAAACCGTGTAGAGGTCATCCATGGTAGGAACCCTTTGGAAGAAGAGAAAGAACAGTCCCCATGGTTGTGCCCTCACATAGTCACAGCTTGTCCCTGGTGCGATTCTTTTCCTCTTCCCTTCCCCCCTACTAAAGTCATTCTGTGCACCGAATTCTGTAACTTGCTTTTCTTTCACTCTATGTTTCATGTTGCTTCATGGATTTTATAGCCATCATTTTAATGCCCTGCGTAATATTCCTTTGTTGAGCAGATGCTAAATTCTTGAATTTAGTGTACTCCCACTGAAGATGTTGGGAGAATTTCTGGGGACCCCTGCTGTCTCCCCTGCAGTTCTCCCTGGCTTGATAATTCCCTTTTCACTTCATGCCTTGAGTGAAATGATACAAATTTAACTTGCAAATTGCCCAAGGATGTCTTTCATAGTTGGAGGCGTCTGTAAATTTTATGCAAATATGTGTGCAGCCAGGCGAATTCTTCCCAATGCTTTGACCTTAAGAAAAATCTAGTGGAGATGAGTGTGTAAATGGTTAAAATTTCTTCTCTGAGCCTCAGTTTCTCAGTCTATAAAGGGGTGAACTAACCTGCTTGTGTAAGCCGCATGTGTGAAACTTTAAGGAAAAATTACATGGTATGGAATTATGAAATCCTATCAATTTAAGGGGTACAAGTACAATTTTATTACATGTATATATCGTATAGTGGTGAAGTCTGGGCTTTTAGTGTAACCATCACCTGATTCTTGTACCTTGTACCCATTGAATAATTTCTCATCCCTTACGCTCCTCCCACTCTTCTAAATCTCCAATGACTATTGTTCTACACTCTATGTCCATGTGTACACCCTGTTTAGCTCCCAACCATAAGTGAGAATATGCAGTTCTTGACTTTCTGCTTCTGAGTTGTTTCACTTAAGATCATGGCCTCCGTTTCCATCCATGTTGCTTCAAAAGACATGATTTTATTCCTTTTTATGGCTGAATAATATTCCATTGTGTGTGTGTGTGTGTGTGTATGCACCACATGTTCTTTAATCATCTGTTGATGAACACTCGGGTTGGTCCCATATCTTTGCTTGAATAGACGTTTCTCCAAAGAAGGCCTACACATGTCCAACAGATGTATAGAAAGATGCTCAGTGTCACCAGTCATCAGGGAAAGGCAAATGAAAATCACAAGGAGATATCATCCCACACCTGTCAAAATGGCTATTACAAAAAAACAAAAAAGACAAGTGTTGGTGAGGATGAGGAGAAACTGAAACCCCTGTACACTGTTGGTGGGAGTGCAAAATGGTGTGGCCGCTATGGAAAACAGCATAGAGATTTCTCAGAAAACTGAAAATAGAACTACCATATGATCCAGCAATTCCACTTCTGAGTATTTTTCCAAGAGAATTGAAATCAGGGTCTCAAAGAGATATTAGCCTTCCTGTGTTCATTGAAGCCTTATTCACAAGATGTGGAAACAACCTAATGTTCATGGATAAGTAAATAAAGAAAATGTGACATATATATATGTCACACACACACACATACACTGCATGATTCTTCTTATATGAGGTATCTAAAATAGTCAGACTCGTCGACGCAGAGAGTGGAATGGCAGTTGCGAAGGGGCAGGTGGAAGGGGGAGTGGGAAGTTGCTAATCAACAGGTATAACATTTCAGTTATGCAAGATGAATAAATTATAGAAATCTGCACAACATTGGGCCTATAAATGACAATATTTAAGCATTTTACACTTAAAAATCTGTTAAGGGAGTATGTCTCATGTTAAGAGTTTTTAGCATAAGTAATAATAATAATAATAATAATGCTGATGCCTTTCCAGTGTTGTTCATTCCTGGGTGCTTGAGCCTGTTCAGTTTGGTGTGCAGAACCTTGCTGACTCATCTGTATTCCGTTTTGGAAGTTTCGGTAGGAAATATTTATAGGAAGTATGGTTTTGCTTCATGCCAGCTCATTGGGTGGTTTTGGAACCCCTTTTGAGTAAGTTAACACTCCAGTGAGATGGGGCTTCTCAGGGAGCACAGCAAACAAGTTGGGTTCATTTCATTGTATTTCCCGGGCCCTTCTGGCTCTGTGGGACTCCTCCAGCTCCAGTTTTGCTCTCTGATTTGCATTCCAGCTTGAAAGCCGTTTGGGGCGCTTGTTCCTCAAGGAACTCCATTTTGCTCCCAGTCCTGGGACCCTCGGTGAGCTAGAGCCTCTTTCAGCACCCTTGTCCTGTAGAGCACAGCCACACTCTGTTGACTCAGCAGTCACCATCTTCTATTTCCCAAGGTGTGAGCCCGCATTGCACCCACACTGTGCAGTCCTTCTAAAGGCAGCCATCTGGCACTGACCCTGAGAGGAAAGGAGGGCCCCGCCAGCCTATCCCAGAGCTTCGCAGTGTGCGTGGAGCCTGATGCCAACATGTGGTTGCATTTCTCTTTGTAAATGAATACAAAGCTAATGAGAAAAAGAAAAATAACCTGGGTTGCCTTTCTGAGTAAGGAAAAGAAAACTGTCTTCAAGTCTTAGATGGCTTGTTATTCAGCCAACAGAGATCAGGTGTGTACATATTTTCCATCAGACTATGAAGTGCATAAGGCTTGCACCTCAAGGGAAATGCCGTGGGTTCCACGGGCGGTGGCAGCAGTGTGCCTGAGTGCTATAGTGGGTCATAGTGGGAGCTTTCACGTCAAGCAGTCCCTGCCTCTTCTTCCGTTTACTCACTGAGTCGTCTGGGATAAGGGATCTCTCAGCTCTGGGACTCAGGCTTTTGTTTTTGACATGAGGCTTCTCACAGTGCCTATTTCATGGGGGATTGTCAGGAGGATTACATCAGATAATGCACAGGACTGTGGTGTCTGACATGCCGTAAGTGCTCACGCATGTCAGCCCATGTTGTTAGTCTTGTGGGCCTCATAATTTTTTCCTCTGTAGTCAGGGCTTGGGCATCCTCTTCTCTGTTTCTGAGTAGTTGCTTTGCCATTAGAGTTTTCTGGTATTTGTTTTCATTTCGTTGTGAGGTATTCATTTGCTTAAAATCAATTCGTCCTAAGGTGGGTTGTCCATACACCATGGCTCTGCGTGGGGGAAAGAAAGCAAGAAGGCATATGTGTGTGTGTGTGTCTGTTGGTGGTGGGGGTGGGTGTGGGAAACGGCTGTGAGGGACGCAGGGAGATGGAGTGAGCCTGGCTCTGCTGAATACATATAATCAATGGGTGAAATCGACGTGTACGCAAAAGTTACAAGCCCTGCTGGGTGAGCTGCCTTCAGTGGTGTCAAGAAATGCATTTATTTCATTACTCCTCTTCTCGGGATGAGGAATTATTCCAACATCACCTTCAAACCACAGGAGAAGAGCCTGGGAGTGGGAAGGTCGTGTAATTCCCTCATTGTTCCTCCTTCCTCACCAAGGGGGTGTTTGGGGGTTAAAATATTCAACATAAACCTTGGAGCTTCTTTGCTTCAAAGAAGGGAAGGAAACAAATACATTGAGCTGAGTGTTTATTAATTCACTCAGTATTTATTGTGCACTTACGTCCCTTTTTTTCAGCACTATGGGTTCAGCAGCAAAGGAGACAGGCCCAGACCTGGACGCTGCCTTTGTGCTGCTGAATATCAGGTGGGAAAATGACATCAAGCAATTGTGCAGCTGTCGTGAGTGCAAAACTGTGAGGGTCAGGGATGACTTTTCTGAGGACTTGCAGAAGTTGTGGCCAGAAGGGTGAGTGAGGCTGTCCAGGAGAAGAGGGGACAGGGAGGAGAGCATCTCAGCAGGAGGGAGCCCTGCAGGAAGGGACCTGAGTGGAGGGGGCAGGATGCTGGTGACCAGAGCATGAGGGGCAGGAACATCCAGGACAGAAAGAGCTAGAGGCCCCTGGGCTTAGCAGGATGCACCGGGAGTCATGGTGCAGTGCCTGGCCTTTGTCCTGAGGGCACAGGAAGGGAAGTAAGTAGAGAAAAGTGATATTTACCTTGAGAAAGGACCACTCTGGCTCCTGTGTGGATAATGAATGACCGTGGGTGAGCTGCGAGAGGGAGACACTTATAAGGACTCTGTGGTGTGCAGGTGACATGTGGTGGGAAGTAGTCTAGAGGTACAGCAGTGGGGAGTGGGTGGAGCTTAAAGGAGTGAAAGGGAGATTGACAGATGAGTGAGTCACTGAAAGTGGGGGCTGAGAAGGAGGGCAGAGGAACACTAGGGTCTGGGTGGGGTGGGAAGTGGTTTCCCCAACGTGGGGACACAGGAAAGAGGGTAGGTTTAACAGGGAGGATGCAGCTCAGATGTTCAATTTTGGACACACTGAATTCAGAGAGTGCCAATGAGACAGCGAAATGGAGATGCCATGTAGCAGGTAGATATAAGAGTTTGCAGCTAAAAATAAATCTGTGTTGATGATAAGGTATTATAGGCACCTCTTTTATTGGATGGAGCCCAGTGGGTGATTTGATTCTTGCCAGCATAGCATCATGAACAGAGGGCAGTGGGTACACCTAGAACTTTCTGCAAGTAGGTCCATCTTTCTCTCACTCTCTGTGACCTTCAGCAATTTATCTAGCGTTTCTGGGCTCCCTGAGCCTCAGCATAAAATGGTGATAGTTATGTCTGTTTCTGACTACCAGTAGCACTTGTTTGAGGATCCATTAAACTGAAAATAAAACATGTGGGTCTCGTAGAAATAAGAACTATGTTAAAACAAGGAGTTATTATAGTTGTGCACAAGCCAATGAAAAACAGAAATACAGCCCCAAGGCTCAGTATTGATTTTGGTCCCAGGTGCTTCCCGTGGCCGAATAAATCTGCCATTTCTCCCCTCGAGTGCTGGCTGAGCTGATGGCAGGTCTCCAGCTCCCAGCCTCCTTGCCCGTGCTCCAAGGTTATGTCCTTCCTTGGCTCAGGCCAGATCCAGCATGCCCACACCTGCCCGGGCTCCTTTGGTCACCCTTCCCATGCAGGGGATGGTTATGGGGAAGACTCTGGTTGTAAGTTGGAGCCTGACTAACAGCAGATACCCTCTGATTAAACTGGGGACAGGTCTTGAGGAAAGTGGAACTTGGATCTGCAGAACAAGGAATTTAAGGACAAAGGAATGGCCCTAGACAGGGTTTTCATACTTCAGGATGCATTAAGGGTTATGGAACTTGCTTCATTCATTGAACCACTGGATAAATATTTATTGAGGGCCCACTGAATGCCAGGTTCCGAGATTAGCCCGGGGATACAGGAGTGAAAAAGACAGTGTTTGCCCTCTTGGAATTAATATTGAAACTGAGGAAGAGAGAGATAATAAACAAAGGAGTAAAACACTCTTGAAGGACTGAGCAATCAGATACAACAAGAGAGAATACTGATGTGGCTGGGAAGGCAGTGTCTGTCTTAGAGGGTGTGGTCAGGGAAGGCTTCAATGAGATGGTGACATTTGAGTGAGGCCTGACAGCTAAGAAGGAGTTGCCTTGTGAAGAGCAGGGAAAGGAACACTGTGGTCAGAGAGCCTGGCCAGAAGAGAGGACCTGTGGGGCCCAAGCTTGCTAAGTTTGAGGACCATGAGAAGAAATGTGGCTAGAATCTAGGGAATGAAGGGCAGAAGTAAGGGACCAGATGGTGCAAAGTTTTATGAGTCATGAGAGGGAATGTGAATTTTTGTTTTACTGTCATGGCAAGCTATTGAAAGGTTTTATGCAAGGGAGTGATTTCTATTTTAAAAAGATTGCTACATATATACAATGGAGTACTATTCAGTCATAAAAAGAATGAGATCTTGTCATTTGCAACAACATGGATGGAACTGGATATCATTATGTCAAGTGAAATAAGCCAGGCATGGAAAGACAAATGTCACATGTTCTCATTTATTTGTGGGATCTAAAAATCAAAATAATTGAACTTATGGACATAGAGAGTAGAAGGATGGTTACCAGAAGCTGGGAAGGGTAGTGGAGGGTTGCGGGGAAGGCAGGGATGGTTAATGGGTCCAAAAAAATAGAAAGAATGAATAAGACATGGTATGTGATAGCACAACAGGGTGACTATAGTCAATAAGTTAATTGTACATTTAAAAATAACTAACAGAATGTAATCGGATGGCTTGTAACACAAAGAATAAACGCTTGAGGGGATGGATACCCAATTTTATGTGCTGTGATTGCATGCCCGTATCAAACATCTCCTGTACCCCATAAATACAAACACCTACTATGTATGCACAAAAATTTTAAAAAGAGAAGTCTCTCTTGAAAAGATTGCTCTCACATGAGTGAATGATGGGTTGCAAGGGAAAGGAAAGAATCAAGGAAACCAGCCAAGAAGCACCACAGTTCTCCGGGTGAGAAGTGATGGTCTTGTGGACTTGGGAGTGTCTGTGGAAGTGGGGTGAAGTGGGTGGCTCCAGGGGATGTTCGAAAGTGGACTGGACCCCCCTTGCTGATGGATGGGAGGTGAGGGGCGAGGAGATGGATGAACTGGAGATGACTTGCGGGGTTCTGACTTAGGCAGCCATGTGGATGAGGATACATTCACTGTAACAGGGATGAACGGAAAACACAGATGCATGGAGGACATCCAGACTTCTGTTTTGGCCTGGTCACAGGTCTGACGTGCCCATGGGGCATTGAGGAGACGTAAAGTATGAAGCTGGAGGTGCAGTCATAAGTCATTGGAATTTCCGGGCTGGAAGCGTATCTGGAGGATCTCAGGATACGAATGGACTTGGGCACCTGGGGAAAGGGTTTTGGGGGAAAGAGAAGAGGGCTAGGTCTGAGCCCCAAGAAACCCTGGAATAGCAGCAGGAATGACGGTGGGGAGCAGGAAAGCCAGGAGGGTTAGAGCCACGGGAGCCGAAAGAAACTGCTCAGAGGCCACACTGGCGAGGATCGAGGGTACCCACTGGGTCTGGTGACTTGGAGGAGGCTGCTGATGGTGACAAGTCATTTCAGTTAGTGAGGATGAAAGGCAGATTGGAGTGGGTTGAAGAATGAGTTGGAGGTGAGGAGGCAAAAATGACATTTAGGGACAACTCCTTGGAGAGATTTTGCTATCACACTGGGCAGATAAATGGGGAAGTGCTGCTTACTTGGGTTTCTACGAACATAAGAAACAGTCTCTTCATCATTTCTAAACCTCTCTCCCACTCTGATGCACCCACCCACAGCATTCCATGATAAAATAAACTGTGGATGATGTGCAGTCCCCAACATAGTAGCTGTGACTCCACTCCTTTTTCTCCCTTTTGAGAAAGTTTCTAGGAATGCAAATCAGTCAGAGTAATGTTGGGAAAACCACAGATCTGCTGACTTCCACACATTCGACTATTACATGTAACCAAATTACTTGTAGCACAACTTATTATTGACCACATCCTACATTATCGTTGGCATGCTGGCTGCGACGTGTTGTTGTTCCAGACATGGTTGGGTGGCATTCATTCATTAAATCATTCATTCATTTATCAAATATTTTCTGAGCATTAACAGTGTGTCAAGAGCTTGTACTCTGGGCACTGGGAGAAGTGGTGAACAAGACAAACATAGCCTCTGCCCTCAGGAGCTCTAGCCAGGTGGGGAGGCAGACAGAGTAAATGATATCAATTGAGCTTACAGCCAGAGAAGCACTGTGTTCTCAAAGACAGCGTCACTGTGGGTGCTGGCCTGGTCCACAGGCGTAGCAAGAGTCTCTCTGAAGAAGTGAGGATGAATAAGCAGAGAGCAGAATTAATGAGACTTGTGCTGGGACTGGGTACGGACGGAAGCCCAGGCAGAAGTGAATACCCAGGAGTGGAGGGAGGCCATTTCCACTGGGGTCAGGGCCAGCCCG
Organism: Piliocolobus tephrosceles; assembly: GCF_002776525.5. Lineage (NCBI taxonomy): Eukaryota > Metazoa > Chordata > Mammalia > Primates > Cercopithecidae > Piliocolobus > Piliocolobus tephrosceles. The sequence continues at coordinate 152,366,791 of NC_045437.1, forward strand.
TCCAGAGTCTGAGAAGGAGGAGAGAGTGGGGTGAGAGGGAGGGTCCAGACGTGCAGGGCCTGGGGGCTCAGGCCAGGATATTGGTCTTTATCAGGAAAGCACTGTGAAGAATTTTGTGTTGAGGGGAGAAGGGTGATGGGATGGTCAGACTTGTTTTGAAAGAGCGCTCAGGTGTCTGGGGAATGGCGTGTAGTTGTACAGAGAAAGGTGACAGGCCAGTGTCACCTGTATACAGGCAGGGGAAGGCATTAAGTCCCTTCCAGCCCTATTTCACCAAACATTGGGTATTTGGAAAGGGGGTGGGGGATGGGGCAGGACCAGCCTCCCACTTCTCAGTGTTCTGTCCCTGTAGCCTGATCTGTTTTTCCTCTCTCCACTCCCTCCCGCCTAGGGGAACCCGACATATTAGTGCTGGGGCCGGTTCTCAAGGGGCAGGACAGTGGTAAGCATGGCATAGGGCACGGGAGTGCAGAGATGCAGGTGGGTGCATGACTTGGGATGGGCAGTGCAGATATTCACTTATCCAGGGAATGGCAGGACAGTGGTTCTCAAACTTTGCTGTGCATAAAAAACGCCTGGGGAGCTCATTAAAAGTGCAGACTTGGAGGCTTTCCTAAGGAAGGCTGACTCTGCAAGTGGGGCCAGCAGGGCAGGAATCATTTTTAAGACGCTCGCTTCTCTCTCCACCCAGGTGATTTTGATCTAGATAACCCGATGGCCTTCCTTTTGAGAATGCTTCCATGCTGGCCTGCGTCTTGGCCTCATATCCTGTCCCCTCTTCTGTCTCTCACCAGCCTGGGCCTGAAAGCTGATTTCAGCCCTATATTAAGATGTGAATGACCACGTTCCGGGCTGGGGCGGCCGGGCTGTCGCGCAGGCAGCGCGGCCGCCAGGGGGCGCCAGAGCCTTGGCTCGCGCGCTCGGCCTCCTCCGCCCGCGGACGCCGCGCCCGAGCCAGCGAGCGAGCGGAGCACAGCTCTGCGGGCTCACAAAGCGGCCAGACGCTCGGCGGCGGCGGCGGGTGGCAGGAGCGCAGGGACGCGAGCCCGCGATCAGCCTTCCCGGCGACCGTACCGCGGGAGCTCGAGCAACTCGGACGCGGGGACCCGGGCCGGCCCCAAGGTACGTGCCCAGCGGAACCCCGCGCCCCAACTTGGAGTAGTTGGGACCTCCCCGCGGCCGCCTAGGGGGCTGGCAGGGTCAGGGCCTGGGGTTACCTCCGAGTAACTTACCCCCGAGACCGCAGGGCGCGCGAGGGAGACCTTTCCCGTAGCTGTGGCCGGGAACCCCCCAGCTGCTGGCAGTCCCCACCCCGCTTGCCGGAGCTCGGGTGCTGCTGGAGCCTTGTTCTCCCCTCCCCTGCCCCAAAGCTGTGTGCACTGTCTGTGGGAGTGTGGCTTGCGGACCCGGGATCCCCGCTTCTGGGGAGGGGTACCAAGCCCCTGAGAGGAAGGCAGCATCTGTGGGACACTCGGAGAATATGCGAGAGGGGTCCCCTGTAGTTGGACGGCAGCCTCGGATTCGTGACGCAGCCTCCTCGTTCGTAGCTTAGACCCCCATTCGTGATAGGGGTCCCTGGGTCTAGAGGCGCGACAGGCGTCTCAGGTGCGCGAGCGCAGCCCGTCCCAGCCACGGGGTCCCCTTCTCCGGGCTGGGGCGCTGGGACGCCTGGGTGCCCGGGGCTCGCGGCCGCCCGCCCTCCCCGCTCACCGCCCCGCGCGCCCTGCCACACAGATGCCGGCAATCGCGGTGCTGGCGGCGGCTGCCGCGGCGTGGTGCTTCCTCCAAGTCGAGAGCCGGCACCTGGACGCGTTCGCCGGAGGCGCGGGCCCCAACCACGGCAATTTCCTAGACAATGACCAGTGGCTGAGCACCGTCTCCCAGTACGACCGGGACAAGTACTGGAACCGCTTTCGAGACGTGAGTACCGGCGCCACCCGGCCCTGGGGGGCGCGGAGCCTCTCGGAGGGGACCCCTGGAACGGGATAGGTGTGTGTGGGGGCAGGTGGGCATCTCCCGTGGGGGCTGGTCGGTCCCTGCTTTCTGGGCACGGTCTTGCCTGAAAGGAACTTTAAAGAGAACTTCGAAGGCTCCATGCGCTTACCTGTTACCTGTGGGCCAGGTGTGTGCATTTGTAGGGCTGCGGGAAGTGACTGCACTAAAATACTGCACAGATCACCAGCAGCTGTGGAGAAAGAGGTTCTCTGAGCTTCCGACTTCTCCTAACCGTGATGGTAGACGTTGCCTAGCTCCCGAGAAGACCTCCCCAGAGCAGCGGTGGCGTGGACCATCTCTAGGGTGTGTCAGGAGAATCCCTGTTGGAGAGGTTGGGTCTGGGAGTGGTCCCAGGTATTTATGGGGGAGTCAGGGGTTGCATGTCTGTGTGTGTGTGTGTGTGTGTGTGTGTGGAGAGGGGGCGGTCGTGGCAATGGGCTTGATAAAATACAGGGAAGGTGGAGTGGTTTGACCCTTGGAGTCTTGAAACAGGAACAGCTAGCCTGTGCAGTTGGTCCCCTGACCTGAAAGGGACCCTGGGTGGCAGCGCATTGCTCTTTCGAGGGAGCACTGGGAGTGGAGAAAGTTACTCTCGGACACCCAGAAGCACACTTGCGGCCTGTTTCTGCCCCAAGGCTGGCTGCCACTCCCCAGGTGTGCCCCAGGGATGTGCGGCAAGAGGCATCTGGTGCAGTCTTTCCAGCAGATGGCATCTCCTCTGTTTTGTGGGCGCCTCTGACAGCTTCTTCAAGGACTGCCCCAGCTGGCCAGGGCCTTCCCCTTCTAGGTGACTTGGAAGTACCATATTTTATGGTACTTAACATTAGGAATTCCTGTTTCTGAGAAGCCTTAAATATTGTAAAAGTGCCCAAGGCATAACAGTAAAAAAGGGAAAAGCTTTAATGTTCAAATGCACTGTTTCTTTTTGTTTCTGATCAGTTTTGGTGTTAAATTAATATTTTTAGCAGGATGTATTTTTAAAAAATGATAATTTGACCTATACCACAGACCCCCTTGTTAATGTCATGGGGCATGGTTTACAGACTCTTTGAGGAGGAATATGTATGGGGGTCAACTTCCTCCACTGGACTCCTCTGAGCTCTGCTCTCAGTATCTGCAGACCTTGCAGCGACAGGGGATTTGAGAAATGGAATGAATCGCAGATGTTTCCATACACTTTCTAAAGAGCACCCTCTCCAGATCCCTATCCAGAGGAGATGCACTCATAGCTTCGTGTGGGGGCTTATCACACTCCTCTTTGTTCCCCCTCTTCCTCTTTCTAGTTGATGTTGGACTGCTTCTCTTGGAAAGGGGATTTCAAACACTTTCAATGAATAGCCACAGTTTTTTGGGGCTGTTAATCAAAATTGTAATTGCATTAAAAATTTTAATTGATACATAGTAACTGTTAGGGTCTTACTTTTGCAGTAGATATGCCCCCCACTTTCCTCCCCTACACCAGTGAGATTCCTCCCATTCATTGCCCCATTTCTGACCTGCTCCTTTAACTGCTCAGATCTGAGAATCCTGCATTGATTACCTTTGCCTGTGGGTGAAAAAGATGCCCAAACCATGAAGGATTCACCTGGGGCAGAGATAATTTTGCTTTTTGTTTTGCTTTGCTTTTACTTTTCTATGGTTATGTTTTAGATAGAGTTGAGGAGCAGGGCAGTTGCTTGACTTTGCTAGAGATGGAAGAATTGAGCCAGGATTAGAAGTGCAGGGCCACCTCTGGAGATGACTTGGTGTTCCTGGCAGCTGGATTGGGTTGAAAACACTTGTGCTTGTTGGATCTTTGGATTATGGAAAGGTTTACCATGCTTTCATGCCTGTTCAAGATTTTCTAGTCTCAGTGTATCATAAGCATGATATTCTGAATTCCTGCTTAGCTTTAATTTTTTAAAAATTGGGCTTCTCTTCATTTTCCATCTTTCTTATGGATGGTGGTGACATTTTTAGATCTTTGGATCAGTGTGTTTCCAAACCTGACTGAGGATGAAGCTCACCTGAAGTGCTTGTTAAATTATAGCATCCACGGTCCTCCCCTGGAGAATCTGACTTTACCTTTCTGGGGTGAGTGCAGGGAATCCATATTTTAAGCAAACATACTATGATGTTTAGGAAATACTGCCTTTAGATAGTGTAAAAATGTCCAAGACATAACAGAAAGAAAAGCTTTTATGTCCCAATACACTATTTTTTGTTTTTGTTTTTGGAGCAGTTTTAGACATTACACTAATATTTTTAGCAGCATATATTTAAAAAATGATAATTTAATCCAGCATGCCATTAAAACATCTAAAAATGTTCAAAAAATATCCCAAACATCTTCAATAATCACCCATTTTAAATGCTGTATGGAGTCACCTGAAACTAACAGTGGCTCAGACATAGTTTAATGTCATTAACCTCTTTAAAGTGTTGTAGAACTCAGACCAGACACACTTTTAGGGCAAGTCCCTGGAATAATCACAAAGCCTGAGCCTGGGAACAGGAGGTAAGAATTTGCTTTCTATAGAAACCTACTATTCAGTGGGCAATTGATAAAGCCTGAGCTAGTCTTGCAGTTGCTCAGCCAGCCTAATCATTTTCATTGAGCCAAGCCTTGCTTGAGGTCGACAAAGCCCCAGCTTCTTTGCTATTTCTTTGGTTGTTTTGTTGAAGCTGCTGATAACTTTGAAAGGCTGTGTCCCACAATTATTGTTATGATGCTTGTCAATTTTTGGAACTCATTGTGAAAGAGAACGTGTTGCCTTCCTCCTGACTTGTCTGTTTTTTGGACTTGGGGGAGAGAGATTCAGATGTGATTTTTGAACCTTGGAAATGGAAAACTAAGGGCTGTTGTTAGAGAGTTGATTGTAACCCTTGGTTGTCGTTACAGGGTCAACTTTGAAATGAATATGACAGTGGGGTTTGTGTTCCATCTCCCTTGACTGTTGGGTGTGCTGTGACATTGCCAGAGGTGACCTGGCAACCTCTACTTATCTTGAAAACTGTCCTATTGCTCTAGATATATAAATACTTATTATCCCCTTATTTTTAGAAGTGAAGTCTTCAGAACAACTCCATGGTTTTTTCCCTGGAGTTACGGATCCAGGACAAATAGAACAACATTCAGATGATTGCCCCTAAATGTATTTGTGGTCTGTTAGTTTCGTCGTTCTTCTTTTATAAACATGAGCTATTGGGAAGTTTTGGCCAGGCAGAGGCCCGGATTTTTGTACACAAAGTTAAGGAGGTGATGAAGAAGCAGATGTTTGTATTAAGTTGTTCAATAATTTTCCATCTTTAGCCGACATGCATTTAACTCTTTCACGGCTTGAGGTTGAGGAATCAAGATGCCACAACCGTTCTCCTAATTTTTCTGAATCTGATTTGACTTTGGCTTTCCATGACCATTACTGTAAGGAAATTTTCCTCTGTTCATTTGTACATTCATGCATTCCAACAAATATTTATCTACCATTGGCTAGGCATTGGATTATAGGAGTGAACAAGATAAATACATGTAATGTCTCCTTTCATGTAACCTCTTACCTGCTAGAGGAAATTCTTTAATGTATGGTATGCTGTCATAGACTTCTTATTCTGTTTTCTTCTAAAAATATTTTTTTTTCTAGAAACATAATACAGTCTGGTTGTAACTGAAAGATTAAAATGTTGCAGAAATAGGTAATAGCTAACATTTATGGAGGACCGAGTGTGCCAGACACTGTTTAAGGTACTTTCCATATATTATCTCACTTAATATTCATAACAGTCCTATGAGAGAAGTACTCTTATTATCATCTCCTATTTTTTGGGAGGTTAAGTCTCTTGATCAAAATTAGAGCTGAGATGTGGAGGAGCTGGGGCTAGAACCATGCCATCTGACTCTAGGCTCTCTCTGTACCACAGCCAGTCAGGAGCTGAGTGGATTTGGGGTGCAAGCCTCCACTGATAGCACATTGCAAGTTTTTCCTGCTTTATGAATGAGGGCAATCCGTGAATAACCTTAGGTTAAGACAAAGTGGGATGGGAAGTCAGGTGGACACAATGTACTGTTGGGGTCATGTCAGAGCTTATCTTCTCCTAATAATGAGCTTCTGATTTGATTAAAATAATATTGTTGCTTACAACAAACATGACATTTTCTTTCTTTTGCACACATGAAACCCTGACATTTAACTTTAGGATAATTACCTTTAGCGGGCCTGAAGAATCAGAAGTGTTGCCTTGGGTGGCATTTATCTTACTGTGGAGTGACCTGAGTGTGTAATTCTAAGAAGAGCACAAGGACCAACTTCTGTTCTTTTTCCTTCTGGCACATGCTCTGTGGGATTTGGTGGTCTTTGTAGCAGAGCTGGGGTGGCAGCGAGCATCTGATCTGCTCATTTGATCTTAACATATCAGCTATAATAAGTTTCAAGGGCAAGTGGAGCCTATTGATAAAACAGTGGCTGGCTCAGTCAGTGGGGCTGGTGACAAAAGAGGTGGTATGGCTTAGTGGATCAGTCATTAATCTGTCACCACGGAAACTCAGCCCATAATCGAGAGTAGCAGAAAATCATTTTGATTAAACAGGTTCAAGGAGACTTAAATGAGTTTGTGATCCTGACTGTCTTTAATGAACCCACTATCTTAAATCCCCTGTACTAGCTGACCATTGATAGAAATAATTATTTCACAGGGATCATTATAAAGGGACAGTTTAAAAGTTGATAGGCCTAAGAGTCTTGATGTATTCTCTGTCCTTACCTTCAGTGTGCCCTTGCCAGAGAAAAGCTACATCTTTTTAGATGGCAGAACTCCTTGCCCCAGTTGGCCTTCCCAGGCCTCTCCATGATACTTCAGCAGGACTGTATCACTGGGAGAATAAGTGCTCTCCTATATTCTGATGAGGCCAGTTTCAAAACTAAGAAGTGGCTCCAAATGGATAATGAACCCATAATACTTGCCTAGAGGAGCGGGACCTCATCATTCACTCAATCACTTTGTTACTTGAGGAGACAAAATCATGTTAGTAATTAAATAATGTATCGTAATTTCTTATTGATGGACTCAATATAATGTGTTTCAAACCAAACAAAATATCTAAACACAAGAACATTCAGGATGACTCATTTTACCTTTCTGTGGTGAGGTGACTGCCTGTGTTCCTTGGCAAATTCATAAGACCCAGACTTACACGTGGTCTTATCTCTCCAGGTGAGATAGTTACAAACAAAATAAATTTTCTGTAAGAGATTATGTAATTCACTTAAGGTTACAGGTATTTGTCCATCATGTTTCATTCAGTGTGAGATGCCACCAATGGTAAGATGCACCATTTTAATGAACTGTCAAGAAGTAAGACAGTGCCCAGTGTGAAGAGTTTGATAGGCCTCTGGATAAAGCTGGAATTCCAAAGGGCTACACCGTCTATGTAGAGGTAGATGAGAAATAAACTCACCACGAAGGGAAGGGGCCACAGCAAGGCTACTTGCCTCTCTCCACCCTGCATTGGTGGATGGAGAGAAAAGATATGCTCCAAGCAACTGAGCAGGCTGGCACTCTTGCAGGTTTCTGGTCTACATGCACACTCTCATTGTACCCTCCCCCTATAAAAAGCTTACACAGTTCATTTAACTTAAAACAGTCTCAGATTATTTATCATCTCTGAGCCTCTGACTCCTCATTTGTTAAGAAGTGATGATAATATTCCTTTGGTGAAACTCTAGATTGCAAGTGATTGAAATGTGGTCCAAGCTGGCTTAAATGGAAGAGAAAACATATTCACTTGTATAACTAAAAATTCTAATAAACTGTGGTTTATTTAAGGCTGGATCCAGGGGCTCAAGTTACATCATAGGACTAGGGGTTTGTGTGTGTCTTATTCTGTCTCCCTGCTTTTATGCTGGTTTTGTGCTCAGGCTGTTTGGTTCCATGTAGTGGCTCAGGGCAACTGCAAATCTGCATCATCATAGTTTTCATGTTCTCAGTAGTGCCAACAGTAGTTCCAGAACTGAGACTTGTCAGATTTCCCAGTGTTAGGCACCCATTCCTCTGTCAATCACTTTGGCTAAGTTGGTAGAGTATGCTGATTGCCCAAGACTGGATTATATGCCCAGGGCTGGGGCCTAGGGCTAGAGTGGCAGAGGTGGTTTCATTGGATCCCACTGTTGATGGATGGTAGAAGGGTAATTTCTCAAGGGGAAATGGATGGCTGTTGGGCAGACGTCAACAGATGTCCACTGTGTTGACCAAGCTTATGGGTTTAGCATGAAGAGTAAATTGGTTAATGCAGGTGAAGCTCTTAGCACAATGCCTGGAGTCATATATACTCAGCAAGTGGAGGCTATTTTTATTAATGTCAACAACTCCTATAGAGCTGTTATGCTGTATTCCTCGATTTATAGTTGTATATATCTACATTTTAGCTTATTTATTAGTTGGATGCCTCCTGAAGAACCTAAGTCTTATCATGCCTCACACACAGCAGGTGGCCAATAAGCATTTTGTTGACTTGAATTGCCTCCTGAGCAAACCTCTTGGAGGAAGGAAAGCTTTTACTAGCATACTAGGCACATTTGTTTATAGTCTTTGAGAGGTGGAAATTCTCAGGGTCACACATATTGAAAAAGTGTTTTTTAGTCTAACTCCTATCTCTAAGTCAGGCGTCACCCCTTTGTAATGCCTTTTAAGATACACCGTCGTATATAGCTTGGTGTCCTCACACCTTTACCACAGAGCCCCACTCAGAAAGCTGCTCATTGAGTGTTGGAATGAATGAATGGCTGAGTGCACTGTCCCAGGCCAGAACTTTCCACACCTCTGGCAGGTAGAGGGGTTCACTGCAGAGGGCTGTCATGGCAGAGTGAGTCATACTAGCTTTGAATGTGTATGTCTCACTCTATTAGTAATTGGCAGTGATGATGGATACTAACAAATGCAGTGCTGTTGAGAGGCAGAGGGAACCCAGCAGGGAAATGCAACCCCCCTCGCAATTCCAGCACAATCTCTGATTCCTTGAAAAGCTCTTTGAGGCTGAGTCATGTTGTGGTGTAAGTGCCCACTCTTAACCTGAGATCAAGCTTAGGTCTTTGGCTAGGGCATCAGTTTCCTCTTCTGTAAAACTGGAATGGTGATACTTGCATTGTGAGGCTCTGGTGGAGGACTGGGTAAGCACGTGGCACAAAGTAGGTGCTTGTGATCTTTGAGTGGCTGGTGTATCTATTTTAATTCATAATGATCTATAATCATTTAATTTAAGGGAGCTTCTTGTCTGGCTTGTGAGTGTGAGTTGTTGGCACTCAGCTCTAGATACTGCTTTCTGTCTCTTAGAAACATGTTGGGGGAGTTAGTTCCATAATCCTGAGCCTGTCTTCACTCCATTTCTTGCCAGTCTGGAAGGCTGTGTGAGGTTCCATATGGCCCATTCTTTGTTATTTTCCAGTTGTAGCTCCTGGCACAGAAGATCTTGCTATCATATTTCACGTTCTTGCTGGACCTCCTCCCCGAAACTGGCAACTCTCATCATGAAGTATCTGGGAGGGGGTTTGTGCGCAACTGTGCCTGAAATCTGAGTTATGCGAAGGGTGCCCCTAGGAGCTCCGTTATGCAACCAAGCACTACTTGGTGTCACTTCAGTGTTAAGCTCTGAGCCAGTTGCCTCCAGCTCGTCTCGAGAGGTAGAAACCTCATCTTGTCCTGCCAGAGTGGTCCCAGGCAGGCTTTATGGGCACCAGGGGATGGGATCCATTTTGAGACAAATGATCCAACCAGCCTGTGTATTACTGTGGCGTTCTCAGCACCCTCTGTGCATCTGGTGCCCATAATTTGGTCTTGATTTTGCATCACATTGGCATCACTATACTTGGGGAAGTTCTTGCAGGGTCTAGCACATGCTTCTTGGCACTCAGGCAGTCCCCAAGCTCCAGATTTGGCATTACAACCAAAGAAGAATACTAGTAGGATTAGCCAGACCTTTGATCCTTCTCTTCAAAGACCCAGTTCTTCCATTCCACATCATTACAGGTCATCAGAAGGTCTGTCATTCACTACAGCCCAAGCAGGTTGGTTGTGGCTTAGGAGAAACCCCGCGATAACAGTTAATGCAGGTAGGGTAATTTGTTGTCACACAAATATTCTTCAAATGCCAGCTATGTGCCAGGCCTCTGCTAGGTGCTGGGTGAAGAAGATAGACACGTTTATACCTTTCTGGTGTTTATGGTCTAGTGTGGTAGACAAATAATCACAAAATAATCATTTAGGTTCCTTTGAGAAAAGCACTACAAGGCAGAGGCACCAATGCTCTCAGAATATATCATGGGAAGCAGGAGGAGGAATCCATTAACCTTTTTGGCTGGGGACTGCTTCCCTGGGAAGGACATTGAAACTGAGCCCTGCAGGAGGATGGCAGTGAACCAGGCGAGGAGAGGCCATGGGAAGAGCGGGTCCAAAGGCCTTGAGGTGGGAAAGACCTTGATGTGTTTACATCAAATGTCTTGGCCCTAGGGTTCCCTTAAGTAGCAAGCTTTCTCCTAGTGTATTTTAAAGCACACTTCACACATTTTCAACTTAACACACATTTGGGGGCAGGGGAATGAGTCAACTGCAAAAAGTGAGGCTCACAGATGGCCCAAGTACTTGGAAGAATGGCCTGTTCTTTTCCTCCCCTCTTTGTGCCTCACACCGCCATCTTCTGCAGCCGTCTCTATGGTATAAACATCCATCACCCTGGTCCCCCACTTAATCCTTCCTACTCGTCTGGTGTCCGTAGTCTGAAAGTTTCTCCTTCCCTGTGTGGTCAAGTGTCCTGGGCTTTAGAGCTCCTACAGTTCCCACTGCTGTTTAGAAGGAAGAGGCCCATAGTGTTTCTTGGACAGAGTGGTGATCTGTGGAGTTTATATTTTAAAAATGAGACATGGAGCTTCTCCTTCCCCTCCTCCCCTCCACTGTCGCTTTGAGGTTAAAGATGAAAAGCAAGACATCCACACTGACGGATCAGCGTAGCGGCAGAGATGGACACACGTGCGGTTGCTTCAGCACCACATGGGGAGTGTGTGGATAGCATGTGTACCTTCTTGCCTTTGGTCTGAGTCCGCCCAGCGTTCCTATGACAGACACGAGGATAATGGTTTCTTTTTGGGGAAGATGAAAGATGCATTCACAGATTGGTGATGTGAATTATTGGAGGTTCCTTTAGAAGGGTATTGCTAAGATCCAAGTTAACTTGATTGGGAAGCTTTTCTCATGGTTTTATGAAAATATACCCTCTCACTTGATCCTTGAAAACAAACTTTTCTCTGGGGAAAGGGAGGAAGGGAGGACATATTATACAAGGATTTGTAATGCTTCCCAAACCCTTCCTGTGTGATCTGGGACACACCACACTCCAGAGGGCACCGTCAACATTCCCCAGCAGAATTATGTGGTGGGTGGGTAGGCATTTATGTAAAGTCCGTTGGCACCTGTGATTGGAGCAGGGAAGCAGAAGTTACTGCAGGTGTTCCAGGCAATCTTTGCACAAATAAAACATGGAGAAAACAAACATGCAGAGAACAGAGGCCTCCACTTTCTATTTCAGCTGTACTTGTTCTGTCCTGCCATGCAGATGGAGTCACACTCTAACTCAATTCTGAGAGGCCTGGCCAAGGCAAAGAGAAAAGATGCCCAGAGCGGTCTGTTAGAGTGGCATTCTCAGACTAACATCTTTACGGTCTTGAGAAATCACTGTCAGGGTATATTTAAAATGCAGATTTCATCCTCCTAGTCCAGAGCATAGTCTTTAGCAGGTCAAAGGTGGCACCCAGGAACCTGCATTTTAAATAAGCAGTCCAGGTGATTCTTTTTTTTTGAGACAGAGTCTTGCTCTGTCTCCCAGGCTGGAGTGCAGTGGCGCAATCTCAGCTCACTGCAACCTCCGCTGCCTGGGTACAAGTGATTCTCCTGCCTCAGACTCCCGAGTAGCAGTCATGCACCACCATGCCCAGCTAATTTTTGTAGTTTTAGTAGAGACAGGGTTTCGCCGCATTGGCCAGGCTGGTCTCAAACTCCTGACCTCAAGTGATCTGCCCACCTTGGCCTCTCAAAGTGCTGGGGTTACAGGCATGAGCCACTGTTCTCGGCCCAGTCCAGGTGATTCTGATATAGGTAGTTCTCAGACTGTATTTTTAGGAAAATCCTAGAGAATTGTTATTCATCCCAAATAGCCAACACCATTTAGCTGCAATGAATAATAACATTTTAGACAAAATGAGCATTTTATTTTGAAGACTTGCAATAAATTAATATGAGTGCAGTATTTTCGCCTTATGCCAACAGGGCTACCATTCACATCAGAAAAAATGGTCTTGTTTTCCAATATGTGACTCTACATAAGCCTCAGCAACAACTATTGTCATGAGGTTTTCCTGGAATGGAGTAACATTTGGGTCTTGATTGGCTGCCAGGGCCCAGGGATGCTTGCAAACATGAGCACAGTGGAATTGATGTAGGACCTTCTACATGACAGAATTCCAGGGGATCATCTCAGCATATTTGTCTCCAAAAGGCCCGATTCTAGCTAACTCTGGCTATGTCTTCTCTAACACAACTGATGTGTTTTCTGGACAGATGAAATGAAGGAAATTGACTCTGACATTGGTTTTAGTTTATAGTGAAAAAAGTATTGAAGCTGAAGTGGTGTTAAGGGTATGTAACAAACAAGGAATGGTGGATGTAATAAAGAATGTTTACTCTTGGGCACTGAGATGCAGATACTGATAGTCGGAACCACGGAGGGAGTCTGAGACACAGGGGCTGGATGGTAACATTACCTGATAGTCTCTTTTTGGTGTAGTCAACTCTTTTCTTGGTTGGCCAGTTTTTTTATTTTTTGAAAGATCAGAAGGCATCCACTCCCCCGACACCCCCACCCCCCCAAAAAAAAAGGACTCAGCAAAGGTTAGAAAATTTATGAGCATCAACCAGACTTGGCAATATTCCTCATTCTGAAGTCATTCTATTCCCACTGAATAAACTCTCAAATATTCTTTACCCCAGCTTCTTTAATTTCCTTTAATTAATGGTAAATTCATGGCACCTAAAATTGATTAAAAAAAATTGCCAAGAGGAAGAAAATAGTTAAATCTGTTGGACAGACTTATGTGGCTATTTGGGGGCCTTTCCATTGTTCCACTGTTAGGGGAATATGGGGAATTTCTGGATCTTTTCATGCTTATTGGACATGATGATTCCCTGTGACTTCTGTGGACGTGGTTGGCTGGTATCAGCACTTTCATCTGGCCAAGGCCTCACTTCCCATCTGAGTCAGCCAGCCTTGTCATGACTCTGGACCTGGTCTGGAACCTTTGTCCAGCCACCTGGAATGAGGCCTGCATCACTTCCAATGAATAAGACAGTCAAATGCTATCCATAGCAAAGATAAAATAATACTGTATTTACTTTTAGAGAAATTGTGAGATTTTTACATGCCAGAATTGTTGGTTTAAAAATTCCTATATCAGAAAGACCTTTTCATGTGTTTTTTGGAATATTTTGTTTCTTTCCATGGCCATCCAGGTCCTAGATATTTGCCTTTTTAGAAACCAGATCCTGGTGCACTGATTCAGTAGGTTTTGTTTATTCATGCATTCATACGAAAGATACTTATTGACCAGGCTACCATGTACCAGGCACTGTGCTATGCACTTAGGATGTAGCAGAGGGGAAACAAACATGATTCCTGTCCCCTGGTCAGGCTGCAGGCTTTCTATTTGCGACAAAGTGAAGAGAAAGAGGTGCTTGGAAGTCAAGGAAACCTGTTGGGAATTTTTCTGTAAAGAAAAGGGCCTGCTCTGCAAATGGCCCAGAGCCGTTCTGGCAAGTGGGGCTTCCAGAGGCATTGTCCTTCTTGTGATCCAGGGCCCTGTCTCTGAATCTTTCTGGTGTTCAGGTCACTTCAGCTTGCCTCAGCTCTTCCTGGCATACATGGGCAACCTCTGTCATTTTACCTAATTTTATGAGTGCAGGCACTGCCAACAGGCCAACCTGAAGGTGCTGGCCTGTACAATCAAGGTGGAGAGTTCAGATAAGACAGAACTTGTGTGTGCATACATGCCGAAGTGTGGTGAATTTAGCCTTGTCAGGGCTGTTGGTCGAGAGCTGTAGTGAATGGAGAGAGAATTATGGGAAACACACCCTACCCTTAGCAGTCCTGGATTGGTAGGGAGTGTGTTTTATTGGAGCACAGCATACTGAGATCAAAAGGTGAACATTATAAATGTCCCACTTGATGCAGTTTCTCAAAGTGAACACACCCAAACAACTAGATCAGGAGACAGAATATTACCAGCATCTTCGAAGACCGTTTCATGTCCCTAGCGGTCACTGACTTTTATCACCATAGATGTGTTTTGACCATTTTCTTACCTGTATAAATGGAATAAGTATGTACTTTTAAATGTCTGGCTTCTTTTTTTTCCAACATTAAATTTGTTATACTTTTTTTGTTTTTTTAATTTTTTCATTGCCGTATAAATATTCCACAATTTATTTTGTTGAAATATATTTGTTACATTGTTATATAACAATATATTGTTGAAGGGCAGTTAGTTTCCAGTTTTTGCTTATTACATAATAGCGCTCTCTGAAGCATGTCTTTTGGTGAACCCATGTACACATTTTTCTCAGGTACACACCTAGGTGTGGGAATCCACTGGTCACCATTAAGATAGGCGAGTGTTTAACTTAAAGAGATGCAGTTAACTAGTTTTCCAAAGTGATTGTGGCAATTACTCTTTCATTCATATGTGAAGGTTCACTGGGAGCAACATCTTTTGTTTTACTGATTGAGAAATTAAAAAGAGAAATCCTATAATCTAGCTCATACATCCAATTCAACAAAAATGTATCAACTACGTGTCAGACATTTGCCTACCCTTATGAAAATTATGTTCCAGTTGAGGGAGAAAAGCAACACAGTTAAAGATACAATGGTTGGTTTTAAGTGCTAGGGACAAAGATACCCTAGTATAGAAAGAATATAGAGGGGATATATTTATGCTCTAATGGTGGGTCTTCCATTATTCTTTTGACTTTACAGTGTTCTTTTCCCAATTTCAAGAAATAGATAATTTTTAAAAAAGAAGTTAAAAGATACACAAAAGTGAAATTACTTCCCTCCAAAATGCCTTCCCTCCAAAAGTGAGTACCTTGAACACTTTTTAGGAAGGGTCTATTTGCCTCGAGTAGACTTTTGAATACTTAAGTTTTTATTTTCATGGTTAATATCATGCTGCTTATGTGATTTGGTGCTGTCTTTTTTCATGTAATGACACAACATAAACATTTTAGTATGGTGCTATTCTTTGTAAATGACATTTTAATGGTGTTTTTGAGTCCAGTGAGTGTAGATGCTACAATATACTAAACTAAGGTTATCTGATGGTAGGCAATTGATTCTATTTTTTCCTTATTCTAAATAATTGTGTGATGAATATTTTTGGTTAGATGAGTCTTTCTACATTTACAGTGATTTCCTTTTGGTACATTTCCAGAAGTAGCAATGCTCGGTGTGCTGGCGCGTGTATTTTAAAGGGCGTTGATGTATGTTATCATGTGGTACTGATTCTGGCCCTGGAACTGTAGAATGTGTGTTTTATTGCAACCTTTCCAGCCATGGGTATCAGTGAATTTTGGTAAAGAAGAAGAATTTGATGGAAACATGGCATGCCAGGTTATGTGCAAGTACTAAATCAGCACAGGTAAGGTGATGCATGATCATCAGAGTCTCGATTGGGAGGAATGTTTTTCTGATCCCACTTGAGTTTTGTTAGGGAAACAGGTGTGAGAGCCCACAGCTCACCCAGAGCTGGGGAGCAGAAGCTGCTGCCCTTCCTCATGCTTGTGCCTGGCCTTGGGAATGCTTTGCAGGGCCTATTCTCTGAAGAGCCCTTTGAACTGGTTATGGGGATATTAATGAATCCCAGCCTTGTTCCTAATTAGGAGCAGGAGCAGATGCTCCAAGCTCGATTTTAAGTGAAATTGCTGCTGACGGATGCCCTGCTCCTGGTGCAATGTATAGATGTTTCAATGCCCTTGTGGTGGATGAGGGTGAGAGGAGATCATTAAAACCCAAGTCCATTCCCACCACAGTGGTAAAGTGGTTTTTCCTGTCGAATACAGACAAGGCTTGGGCCCGCATCTCAGTCTTCATTTGTGTTCAAGACATCTACTTGATTTTCATTACCCAGGTTTTCCTCCCACCGCAGGCGTGTCTGGTGCACTCACCTTAGAGAGCAGGCAGGGGGAAGGGTTTCCCCGGGTGCTGTCTCAACATCATGAATGAGACAGAAAACACAACTGTTCTCTCGGTCTGTATCAGCTCTTTGGGACCTCTCTGCAGGCCTAGGGCAGTGATTCCTAGCCAGGAGATTTTGCCCCTAGAAGACTTTTGGCCCTGTCTGGAGACATTTTTGGTGCCATACTGGTTGGAGAGTGTGCCACTGGCATCTAGTGAGTAGAAACCACGGGTGCTGCTAAACAGCCTACAATGAACAGGGCAGCCTCCCTCCAACCCAAAATAAATTGTCACTAGGGTCAAGGCTGAGAAATACTGGCCTAGAGATACGGTTGCTCCTTTTACAATTATTTTTTAATGTGAGATATAGTCCAGGTGGATGAAGGTAAGAGTGTTGTTCATTTGAGAAATACATGTGCCAGGTACTCTCCTAGGATCTGGGACACAGCTCTGAACAAAACAGACAACATTCCCTGCCCTTATGGAGCTTACGTTCTACGGCACAGGGCTTCTCTTGTTTGTGACGTTTTGACTTTTCCAGAGCCAGGAGAAGGGAGGGCTAACTGAACAAATACATTACTTTTTATCTTTTATTTTTGTTTTTGAGATGGAGTCTCGCTCTTGTTATCCAGGCTGGAGTGCAATGGAGTGATCTTGGCTCAGTGAAGCGTCCGCCTTTCAGGTTCAAGTGATTCTTTTGTCCCAGCCTCCTGAGTAGCTGGGATTACAGGTGCCCACCACTACACCTGACTGATTTTTGTATTTTTAGTGGAGACAGAGTTTCACCATGTTAGCCAGTCTGGTGTCAAGCTCCTGACCTCAGGTGGTCCGCCCGCCTCGGCCTTCCAAAGTGCTGGGATTATGGGTGTGAGTCACCGTGCCCGGCCTAAATACATTACTTTTTATATCTCAAGGAAGTTTGACAGATTATTACATCCAATCAGGTATAATAAAGACTATATGGTTTTTATTATTTTTTGCCAAGATAAATGGCCACTGGGAGATGTTGTTTATTTACCTATGAGTTACAGTAAATTGGCTGCACTGTGAATCAGAGAGCCCGTTTGATTTTGTTACTCTGAGGATTAGGAAAATGCAGCATAAAAATATTGCTGTTCCCCAAGAGAACTGACAGTCTCCAGATGGATGGGCTGGGTATTCTCCCTTGATTCTTGTTTCTGCGCACATCTTGGGTAGTATCTGTTATTTCCAACAAGATGATCCTTGTTCACAGCTTCTTTTTCATCTGCTGCATGGCAAATGTTAATAACCTGGTTCCCTGAATTCTATAGCAGTGACAGCCAGTGCCACACGGCTGGGTACTGGGGAGCATGTTCCTCACCCTGGTTCCCGTTTGGTCAGGTTGAGGCACACCTGGATTGTGAACTCTTGTGTTCCAGGCCTTGGCTCCTGTATTGTGGCATCTAGAAGCCTCTCTAGATGGTCAATATACATTTGAGGCTGTGCTGGGGGAGTGTCTTCTCTTTCCCTGTATAATTCTAGTATCTCTGCCTTGGGGTGGGAAAGGGGTCATGGTCCATAACAAAGTGATCAAGCCCACCAGCCTCTCGGAGGATGTCTGATCACGTCTTTACTTCTAGTTCAAGTCATCTGTGAGTTCACATCAAGTCCATAGGATAGTGGAGATGGGGAACAGATGCCTCTGCTCTATTTGGATGTTTCTACAGCTGCTGCTCATGGATGTGAAGTCTTAGTCCAGCATTATGTGGTGTATGTACCATGCGGCCCATCACATGACTGGCAGAGAGAGTTCCCTTGGGCATTTTCTACAGTTTCCCCTTCCCTCCCTGGCCCTTTATTCTGTATCCCTCCCCCAAATCCTCCCAATTTCTATCTCCGATGTCCAGCCTGGGTTGCTATCTCTGCCCTGGCCAGTCACTTGCCAGGTAAAGGTCAGATGTCTTAGGCATAGGTAGGAGTATGGGAGAAAAAGTCTTTTGGGTCCAGTCTGAAAGGCCCGTTTCCCTTTAAATATTAACTTCCTGCCAGTATAACTCCTGAGCAATTCTAAGCTAAAGTGTATTTTTCTCCTTTCCAGTCTTCAGTTGAAAAGTCCAAAGGCCTACTGAGCTCTTTGGCATACTTTAGGGGGAATGGAAGACAGAGAAGAAAACCTGTAATGTCATAGCCATAGTCTGCTCCCTTACTGCAGCTTGGCAGGACCCCATCCTTTGAGGTGCTCACACGGACCTGTAGCTGACATTGCTACTCCATGACTCGTCATCCGACAAGGGACCTTGACACTCCAGGGAATCTTCTGGAGTAACCTTTTAAGATACTTGTTATAGTTTTAAAATCTTTCTCCTCCATTCCCTTCCCCACTACAGAGTTAGTGTTTATGTGAAACGCACGTAAGACTGACCAGCAGAATGGTTGAGCTTCTGCAGAAATAACACAGATATTGATGCATAGGCAAGAAACGCAGTTTGTGTTTTATGGGACAATGGAAGCAGATAATCATTTTCTTCCCATATTTTTGATTTAGTAAAATTTTGAGTTTGAGAGATGCTAGATTGTCTTAATTACTGAATACTTGTGTGCTAGGCATGGTACCAGGCCGGGGGTGTGAAATTCAAGACTAAATCTTGGCTCTAAGGAGCTAAGACTATACTTGGATAAACAGGTAAATAGTTGTAATACAAGTTGATGTGAGGGGAAGCATAGGACATCGGGGGAGCCTCAGGGAGGGTCATACGATCCCAGTGGAGAGGTCAGAGAGGCTTGCAGAGAGAAGGCATCTGCTCTGAATTGTGAAATGCCTTTTGGAGAAATATCAGAGGAAGAGGGCAAGGGGGAGAATGACGTGGAGAATCTGTTACCCAAATAAACCCCAGAGCCTCACACAGCCAGGGCTTTGCTTAAAGTTCCATTCACAGATGCACATCCACCAGCCAAAGGAATTCAAGAGGAGTTTCAGTTTTTACTTCAAGTAAAAAATATTAAAGAATACTCAAAATCATAATCCACAGTGAAGGTTCTCCAAAGCTCTGTCTTCCTCTTCCCTCCTCATTCTTTTGGTCCCTTTGTGTGCTCAGGAGTCTCTTTTATGACAACAGCATAAAACTCTTCTCCTTAGCCAGGAGGTATTTGCCTCTCCTGGTTAAATACTTCCCACTTTCCCCTGGCTTCTTAGGTGCTCTTCTACCCTCCTGACTTCCAGGCTAGAAATAGATAAAACGGTTCTTTAGAGGGCATGGGGTGGGTGATACAGAGTGGGGAGAAGTTGGGGAAGCTTGACATCTTAATAAGTCTCCTCCCTGTCACACTCATGGGCCATTTGGCCGTTCAGTGCCCATCCTCTCAGTAATGATAGTTGGGCTCTAATCCACTTACTTTTCTTGGACACATTATTTTTAGGCATCCTAATCTCTCTTTCCCAGCGGGTGTACCCTCTCTGTGCAGAGCAAAACAACTCTATGTCCAAAAGAAACAGGAAGGCCACATAATAGGATTAGCATGTCACAGTCGGTAGAGCCGATTAGAACTGATTGTCTTGGGGCAATATTGATTGTCTTTTGGAAATTATTTCAGTAATACGAGTGAATGAGTGTGTGTGTGTGTGTATGTGTGTGTGTGTGAAGGAGAGCAACGTGAACAGCTGCAGCTTTCTAAGACCAGTCATAAACACATGTCCTTGTTTACCAAACATGTATGGGCAGCCAGCGTATTGAAGAATTTCAGCTTGGGAAATAAACACGAGGCAGTTTTGTTTATTTTTAATTGCTGCTTTCCCTTAATAACATCTTGGCAGATTGCGTCGTTTTCTATCATTTTTAGCCTTAAAACTAAGTCCAGTTGAGTTTACAACTTCCATCTTACATCAGATTTGAGGTTTTCTCTTCCTCTTCCCCTGTACAGTCTTGACTTGTGGCTTGAGGAGTCTGGGGATGAATGTCTGATTGATTATTTAACCTTTTTCCTCCCAGGCTTGCCATCAAAGTATGCCCTCTAGAGGGCCAGGCAGGGGACTTGCCTACTATATAATTTCTTGATGCAGTGGTTTGAATCTAGGTCAACCTCTTCCTTCCTATTCTGCTTTTATCAGTTAGGACGGGTTAAATTATGCTGTGGTTACCAATAACTCCATATTAATCACACTTTTGCTTAAAATAACAAAGGTTTATTTCTTCTCATGCTACACATCTCTCATGGATTGGTAGGGGTTCTGATCTGCGTTGTCCCAGGACACCAGGCTGATGAAGGCTCCATCTCTGTGCATTCACAATCACTGTGCAGGAGGAAGAGTGTGCTCTGGGGCCTTGCATTAGTAATTCAGTGCATCTTCTTAGAGGAGATACCATTTTTGAGAGCAAGGTAGGTCACATGGACAGACCCCCCATCAATGGGCCAGTTAAAGGTGATGCTATCATGTGCCTAGGAGGTGGAGAAGTCACATGCTTGGCCAGTGGTATTAATACTGTCCCAAGGGCATCCCCTCCCAGGGATCTGTCCTGCAGCCTTATGCTACCGAAGTCCTCTCACCTGTAGGTGGTCCTCATGGGTGGATATGCATGCAGTGGCTCCAGCTGAGCTACTGTTTATGATGCTCCCTAAACTCTCATTCCTTGCTCTACTAACCCATGGGGACAGAGACTTCCCTAATGCTGCCTCTTCTCTCAATTTGGCTAGACCTCTTGAATTCCCTATTCTCTGTTCAATTAGTCACAGGACAGATAAGCAAGCTCGCTGCCTGAGAAAAGGCCCAAGTGGGGAAACAAATCTTCTCTTCTTGCTGGTGCTCCAGGTTTTGAGCAGTTCTCCTATCTAATATACCCTTACATGGCAGTTGAATTGGGAACACACCTCAGTGGGAAAACCTGGTAAACCTTGCATGTCCCCAAAGGCTGGTGACCACCACCTTCTCCCTTTGGTTTTCTTCTCATACCGATGAGGGGAACAGGGAGGGCTGGTGTGGAGTAATGGTAGGGGTTAGTTCTTTCTACCCCTTTTATGAAGCTCTCTGGGTAAGAATTGTTCTTTCACATCTGAAAGCTTGTTGCCTGCCCCCCTACCCCTATCTTCCTTACTGTTATTATTTTTAGAATAGTCAGGAATATGGTATTGAACTTTGGTCTTAGTCAAATTTGGGTTGGGGGTGGTGGTGAATACAAAGTTCCATTAAAAAAATACAGTCTAGATATAAGAGACCTAACTCTCTGCTTGGAAACATAGTAGTTTATTGATAAATAGAAAATCTTATTAATATATACCAATTTTAAAATCCTTTAGATTTGTGGCCTAGCTTATTTTGGTGGAACTTTTACTGAACGCAAATTTCTTTTTCTGTTCAAATCTACTAGGGACTGGGGAGAAAGCTTGTTTAATTTCTAAAAACAAACATTTTAATTTCTAAAAACAACATATTGGGTCATTTAGTTTATGTTGCATTTAAAGTAAAACTAGTGATTATTTCAAATCTGAATGTGTCTGATATGTGGGACTTGGATGTGATTTTTACTTTAAATCCAGTAATTTCTCCCCTTTTTGGGGATACCAATGCCAGGCTTGTCTCCTGGAGACTTCGAATCTTGCCACAGGGGATTATGTCTCAGGCCCTCATGCTTGGTTATCTGATCTGTTGGTGGGTGACTCCAGCTCACTAATCTTTGCTCTAGCAATAATAACAGCTGGCATTTATTATGACTCAGTCTGTGCCAGGTGCTATTCTAAGATGGCCTTGTCACTGTTTTCCTCTGTGTTTATCCATCCTTCTATGCTTGTGTACACCTACACATGTACTGGACTTCTATCCAAGCCTTACACATAGCCTGTTTAATCTTCCTGGTTCTTCTAGAAGATCCTATTACCTCCATTTTATACCTGAGGAACCTGAAACACACGGTGAGGAGGTGACTTGCCCAAGTAGAAGAGCTAAGGAAAAGAAGGGGCGCTTAAGTCTGGTTTTGACCCCAAACCTGCATTCTCCAGCATGCTGTGTTGCTGAATGAAGTCCACTTCATTCTGTTCCCTGGCTCGGCAGCCAGCAAGTGACAGAAACCAGGACCTTTCAGCTTCCTTACATGAAGCCAAGTGTCCCTCTTTCCAGAGTCAGCAGGATATGCTGATGTGTGGGAGCTGCTTTTGTCAGCTTTTTACAGTGGTCCTTAGCTTCAGGTGCTATCTGAGCTGACATGTGGAGCTCAGCAAGGGGTGCTCTGTTGAAAAGAGGCTGTTTTCCCCCTCAAATGTGATCATTCCCTGGAGAATAAGTAGGGAAGCGTCACAGTCCAGTGGACATTGACCTACTCTAGCTGCTGTTAGGGGTTGTCAGCAGGTTGACAGGTTTGCTTTGATATCTTAGCCAGCAGGCTGCCCCCCTCTGCTTCCCTGCAAGTTATACTGAGAAATGCTTCGGAAGCTAGAGATGCAAGTTGGCTATATCCAAACTGAGTGGTCTGCAAGTGTCTTCCCAACCTTGAAGCTGATGAGAAAGACATCTGGATTGTGCCTCTCCAGAATTCTCGGCAAGGGCCTTCCCAGTCCCACTTACAACAATAAATTCACGACTTAAAACAAAAAACAAAACATAAAATAAACCTCACTTTTTGAGAGAATTAATCAGAAGGAAAACCTGTAATCCTGTTGCCCCAAGATAGCCATATTGCTTTATGCATTTACATATCCACACATACACAATTTTAAATGAAACCATGAGTTGTATATGTCTCTTTCATTTTAAAATGCTATATAAACATTTTTCTGGGTCATGGCATATATTTTGACCATGACTGCCTAGTATTTCTTTGGGTGGATAGTCCAATAATTGATTTAAATAAGGCTTTTTAAAACATTTGGACTGTTTTCAGTTTTTCCCTATTATAACAATGTTGTGATGAACATTTTCGGTGATTAAATCTTTGTTCATCTTTATTATTTCCTTGGGATACCTTTTTAGTAAAAGAACGGCTGAATTGCTGGGAAATAACACACACACACACACACACACACACACACACATATATTTTTGAGACAGAGTCTCATTCTGTTGTCCAGGCTGGTGTGCGGTGCCACTGTCCCAGCTCACAGCAACCTCCACCTCCCAGGTTCAAGCGATCTTTCCACCTCAGTCTCCCAAGTAGCTGGGATTACAGGCACCTGCCTCCATGCCTGGCTGATTTATGTGTTTTTAGTAGAGATGGAGTTTTACCATATTGGCCAGGCTGGTGTTGAACTTCTGACCTCAAGTAATTCACTTGCCTCAGCCTCCCAAAGTGCTGGGATTACAAGCGTGAGCTACTGTGTCCGGCCAGAAATCTAAGACTTCTGATGTGTTTTGCTGAGCTGCACACCTGCTCTTCCCCACTCAGCCTGAGAAGGTCATGTTTCATGATACCAAGGACATCACTGACAGCCCTAGAAAATGTTAAGGTCCTCTCCCTTAAGGTCTCAAGAGTTCTTAGTTCTTTCACTGACCTATTCCTTCCACCTCCTAGATCTTCATTTTTCTCTTCTAAAACACAATGCTGACTTTTTTAAAGTACATAATACCTATGCATGGTTGAAAATATTTCAAAAAGGATACAGCGAATGTACTTGCTCCCCACCTCTGTTTCTTATCTGTCCTGTTTTGTTCTCTGCTTCTCTTTGCTACCTGCCATAGGTTACCATCTTTATTAATTTCTTACACAGTCTTCCAGAAATTGCATACGTGCATATAAGCAACTGTATAATTTGGGGCCTGCCAGAGAGTGGAGGGTGGGAGAAAGGAGAGAGTCAGGAAAAATAACTGTTGGGTACTAGACTGAATACCTGGATGATGAAATAATCTTTACAACAACCCCCCATGACATGAGTTTACCTATGTAACAAACCTGTGCATGTACCCTTGAACTCAGAAGTTTTTTTTAAAAAAACCCTATAATTTGCCCCCTCCCCACCGTTTTACCCCAAGGTAGGAGTCTGTACATGCTGTTCTCTAGCCTGCCTTTTTAAACATAAAATAAAGAAACTTTAAAAGTAATCAGAACAGAGACAACATCTTTATCTTTTTTATGTTTAAAGACCCCCTAAGCGAGGTTTGGTGGCTCATACTATCATCCCAGCACTTTGGGAGGTTAAGGCAGGAGGATTGTTTGAGGCCAGGAGTTCAAGACCAGCCTGGGTCACATAATGAGACCCCCATCTTTACAAAAAATAAAATTAGCCAGCATGGTGTGCTTGTAGTCCCAGCTACTCATGAGGCTGAGGCAGGAGGATGGCTTGAGCCCAGGAGTTCAAGGCTGCAGTGAGCCATGGTTGTGCCACAGCCCTCCAGCCTGGGCAACAGAGTGAAACCTTATCTCAAAATAAATAAATAAATAAATAAATAAATAAATAAATAAATAAATAAATAAAGACACTTTAGGTGATACATTATCTTATGTTTTCAGTAACAAAATTAGCAGACCCAGGAAATTTAATATAATAATGATATCAAGTTTGCATTAAAATGTCTTTAGCCAGAACCTTGTTGAAAAACATTTTCTCTTACTTTCCAAAAGCATTGTATGTAACTATGTTTTTCTTCCATTCCAGCGTCTGTGAGATATTGCATTTGGTTGTTGTGTCACCTTTGATCTGGGAAAGAGAAGAGTACTGCTACCATTTGGGGGAGAGGGGTGTTCTTCAGGATACTGTTGTTTTTCAAGGGTTCAGACAGGTTGTCCTGTTGAATGTCACCCCATCTGTACTTCTGGTTGCTTCTTCACGATTGGACTCTGATCAGACACTTTGCCAGGAAGATCACAGCAGTGCTGGGCTGTATTATACTTCCCGCTGTATCACATAAGATGCCTTGTCTCACTGTTGGGGATCCTTAGTTTGATCACTTGGTTAAGGGAGTGTCTGCCGGCTAGTTCAGTGTAAAGGCACCCTGTTTCCTTTGTATCCAATAAATAATCTGTGAGATGGAAGTTTGAGACCATGTGAATATCCTGTTCTTCAACAGCCTTTTACCCAAAGACTTTAGCATGCATTAATGGTCCTTTTGCTGTAGTATTACATTGCAAAGTGATGCTTTTCCAGTATTACCCACATTTTTTTTCACTAGCATTTTTTAGTAAAGAAGAGCTTCATCTCTCTCCCACCTTGTTAGTAACACTGTGGACTCCTGGATTTTCTTTCAGTTCAGTGACTACCATTCAGTGTGTTGTCATGGACATCACTGTGCCTATTGATGCACTAACTGTCCCAAATCTGACCATGGGAGCCCTTTCAAACTTGCTTTTCTGTTCTTTTGAGCACTCACTTACTTTCTGGCATAATAAGATATTCTAGGCTTATCTTGCATTTCCCCAGTCCTGGAATCAGATCCAAAGAATCCTGGTTCCTTCTAATGAAGACTGGTATTTACAAACCAAGATCTGGGGGCTGGGTGTGCAGATCGCTATCAGGACTTGTCATTACTTTGAGCCACTTTAAATGCACAGAGGCAGGAATGCTATAAATTATGAGCTCTTATCGATACTTTCAGTGTAAATCAAACACCATACCATTAGATTCCGTAAAATAGGCTCTTTATTTTTCCCACAGTGAGAACCCTGATTCCAACTAATATCAATACATTTATTTATTGTATTCTACGATGTATGCAAGAGTCTAGGAATTACCGTACTGTTAATACAACAGACCTACCAAAGTTCAAAATTGCTTTTTTTTTCTTTTATTTTTCCATAAGTTATTGGGATATAGGTGGTATTTGGTTATGTAACTTCTTTAGTGGTGATTTGTGAGATCCTGGTGCACCCATCACTGCTGCAGTATACACTGCACCATATATGTAGTCTTTTATCCCTTACCGCCCTTCCACTCTTCCCCCTAAGTCCCCAAAGTCACATTGTACCATTCTTATGCCTTTGTGTCCTCATAGCTTAGCTCCCACATATCAGTGAGAGCATGCTATATTTGGTTTTCCATTCCTGAGTTACTTCACTTAGAATAATAGTCTTCAATTTCATCCAGGTCACTGCAAGTGCTGTTAATTCATTCCTTTTTATGGCTGCATAGTATTCCATTGTAAAGAAACCACAGCTTATTTATCCACTCATTGATTGATGGGCATTTGGCTTTATTAAAATTGTTGAAATGAGGTTATCCTAACAGTGTGAAGAAAATAATTCGGGTGCTGTAGACAGCCAGCTCTTTTTGTTCTTGCAGTATATCCCAGTAAAGGTTTAAAGGAGTAGTATTTTGAAAATTACTTGGACCAATTCTTATTTTTAAAGTGATTTTGTTTCTATGTTAATATATGATTAGGTTTTCTTATTGCTGTTTATATTAAACTTTAGCTTTATTCATCACTTTAAAATTTCTTGAAAATATAAAACATTTATGTTCGAAATCAAAACTATATAGAGAGGAATAGAAATCTTACTCCCTGTTACTGTCCTCCTTGCCCCGTTCCTCCTACCCACTGTGGGAACCATTTCCGGTAGCTGCTAGTTTATTATTTCTGTGTTTCTTTCTACAAAAACAAGCATGTATATTTGTATGTTTTGTTTCCTCTTCTCTCATGTGTATACATGTATACCTGTTTACTTTTGTACCTTGCTGTTTTCCACTTAACAATACATGGAAACAGCTTATATGTTCATCAAGATCTTTCTCACTCTTTCATATGGCTGCAGAATTTTTTCCATTGTGTGGATTTATAGTAGTTTATTCAGCCAGTCTCCTATGGATGCGCATTTAGGTTGCTTGAACATTTTCTGGCATATTCATGAGGGTGAGTGAATAACCTTGTGCATCTGTTGTTTCATATTTGCAGAGGTGTATATCTTTGGGGGTAAATTCCTAGAAGGGGAATTGCTGGGTCACAGCAGAAGCATATGCAGGTCTGTCAGCAATTGCCAAACCCGTCTCCATGGGGCTGAATCATTTTGCACTTTAACCGGCAACATAGAACAGTGCTTGGCTCCCTACAGCCTTGCCAACAGAATATGTGATGAAGCCTTTGGACTTTTGCAAGCAGGATAGATGAGAAATGGTATCACAGTGTAGTTTCAATTGGCGTTTCTTTTATTATGAGTGAAGCAGAGCATCTTCTTTTTAGGAATTTTGCCCATTTTTCTATTGGTTCCTAATTCTTTTTCTTTTTGAAAGTTGCGAAGTATTCCATTGTCTGAATGTACTTTGATTTATTTACCTTGTCTCCTATTGGTGGAAACTGGGGTTGTTCCCTATGTTATGCTGTTAAAAACAATGCTGTAATGAATAATCTTAGGGAAGCCTCATTTCACTCATGTGCACCTGTACTTGTAGGTTACATTCCAGAAATGAATTTGTTTGGTCCAAGGGTATATATATTAGTTATGTTAATGAATGTTGCCAAATTACACTCCCCTTCCATGGGTTGCCCCAGTTAAAGCCCCCACCAGCAGCACACCTGAGTGCCTATTTTCTCCCAACTGACTGAGTGATTGCCTTTTGGATTTTTGTCCTGATAGGAAAAACATGTGATCTCAGTGAAATGCTAGTTTGCACTGAGCGGTTTTTTTTTTTTTTTTTTTTTTTTTTTTTTTTACACTTAAGACATTCTTTAAAGGTTTGAGCCCCCTTTTTCCTGGCAGAATCCCTTCTTCCTGGATAAGGTGGTGATGGGGGAGTCAAAGAGAAGATAGTATGATTGGGATTGCTCCTGTCTGACCAGAAACTCTGCCTCTGGAGAATTGCAGCTGCAGACTAAAGTGCTCATCAAGTGTCCCTC
The DNA here is from genome assembly GCF_002776525.5 of Piliocolobus tephrosceles. NCBI lineage: Eukaryota > Metazoa > Chordata > Mammalia > Primates > Cercopithecidae > Piliocolobus > Piliocolobus tephrosceles. The sequence continues at coordinate 152,394,732 of NC_045437.1, forward strand.
TTCCTAAGGTCCACTCCAGGTGTGGACAGGGTCTGCTGGCAGCACTGAGCCAGGGCCCCGGGCATGTCCTCCCATGAATTTGTGGCAGTGAGTCTTTGGCAAGTCACCCTCCAAATGAATTCCTTAGTGGAGAGAGAGTCTGACTCTGGAATCACAGTTTGTGACTTGAGGGATGTTTTCATCCCTCTTATTTCTGCTCACCCTTGTCAGTTGCTCTGTTCTCCTCTCCTGCCCAATCTACCTGGGTGAAGTTACTCTGCCCTATTATTTTCCATGCCCTCAGGTCCCATGGGCATGTGATTACCTCTTCGCTGATTGCAAGGCTGCTGAGTTCCCTGATCACCTTGTTCTCAGCCTCTTATTTCCTTGCTGAGAAGTGGAGGGAGTGGTGGGGCCCCTCCTGCTCTTGGGGGATGCTCCTTTTCTGGCTGCTGAGACCTTGCCCTCCTAGGCGTGGTGCACTTTGCTGTGGGCCTGATCCACTGACTGTTGGCCTCCAGGAGCCATCATTATTTATGCTGGGTAGGAAAGGACTGCTTCTGGGCTTTCACATTACTTTAGAATAGTCACCAGGGTCCTGCAGTTTCCAGCAATGTTTGTTAGCCACACTATGTCAGAAAAAGCAGTGGTGATGGATCTTTCTCTTGATTCTGGCAAATGTAGATGCACAAATAGGAATAGCGGCTACTACTGACTGATAATTTACTATGGGCTGAGAACGTTACTTGTATTCCATTTAACCTTTGCAGCAACCGAATGAAGTAGGTGCCGTCATCTCCGTTTTTACAGAGAAGGAAGCTGCCCACATCCTCACAGTTATTGGGTGTCAAAGCAAAAACAAATAAACAAACAAACAAAAAACACAAGTAATTTAACTTTAGGGAGTATTATGATTTGGTGGGGAGGGCAGTAAAATCTGCCATCTAATTATGTAAAACATAAATTTCACTTATTGAGCCCATGTCGTCTGAATAGATCAGCCGAGGATCACCCTGTGTGGCTCTGGGGACCTCAGCTTGGATAGGAGAGTTGGGCAGAGCTAAGTCTTGCACAGAGCAGGTGGAGCTGTTGATCAATAATGCCAACATTTAGTGAGCATTTACTGTATGCCAAGTTCTGGGCTGAGCACTTTGTGCAATTAACTCGTATTACTCTCACAACAACCCTATGAAAAAGGAACTGTTTTCCCTCCAATTTACATTTACACATAAGAAGACTGAGGCCCTGGACACTAACCATGTTGCCCAAGGTTGGATGACTAACCACTAGAGAGTCATGATTCAGACCTGGCTGATCTGCCTCTGGTTACCCACGCTCCTAGCTCCCATGCTACATTGCTTCCTGTGAGGCTGGGGAAATTCCGCCAGACGCGGGGCAGCTTTCTCCAGGCAGATTCTCCCTTTTAGTACTGGAGAGAAGGCAACCAAAATTTTTTGCTGTTTACCGTTTGGTGAACCAGTGACCAGTGATTTTAAGAAAGCAGATTTCCTCTCTGGCTTCGGTGGGCTTGGTACCAAGGCACTCTCCATGGGCTGCAGAGTGCATGGCTCTTGCGTGAGCCACCAGACTACATTTGGAGATGGTTGGCCACTTCAGGGCATGGTGGGGTCTCGAGGGCACCATGCTCAGCAGCCGCACCTTCAGAAGCCTTTCCAGATGTCCCTGTAGACTCCTCTACCTCTGTCTGGGTTTGGACTTCTTATTAATACTATCATCACAGTGTGGGGCCAGCCTCACCTTCCACACTGTGCCCGTGGATAAGACAAACAGCATAGCTCTTATCTCAGAAGGCCAATGCCAGGATGGCTGACTGAGCTTGACTGACCTCTTTTCATAACAATACCTTGCATTTCTCTTTAAATTTTTCTTGATCAATCAGCAAAAATTTAAAAGTATGTTCTCAGTGTCACAGGGAGACACAGAGACACTGCTCTTGTGGAACATATTGTTTAACTGAGGATGCACCCACAAATCCATCCACAATAAAGGGCCAAATACATTTCACCGTGGATGGAAATCCATAAGGCAGAGCCCGGGTGAGTGCCACAAACATCATGCAGGCCATCTGTGGCCTCAGTGGAGCAGGAGATCCCTTAGAGTCTTTCTAAGGGAGGTGGAGCTTCAAGGGTAGGAGATAACTTATAGTAGCAGCATCATGGAGTGAAGAGTGTTCTAGGTCCTGAAAGGTTTGCACCACCAGCCTGTGGGTCCCGGACGGGAATGTCAAGTTTGGGCTGCTCTCAAAGCCCGCCTCTTAGCAGCACAGTCAATAGTGGAGCATGACTGAGTAGAGTCCACAGCCGCCGCCCATGAAATAGCCTCTTGGGTGGGGGTGGCCGATGAAGGCATTTCCATGCAGCAGCTCATCCATATCACCAGCCCACCCCCATGACAGAGGTCCATGACAAGACAGTTCTGAGCCATCAGGAGCATTTACTCAAGGAGAATGGGACATGTATATCACAGTCTTTCCAAAGTACGTTGCACTGAACTTTAATCCCATAAGAATAAATGATTCCCTGGAGAAGTACATAATATACTCCCTTTAGATATGTGCAGTACACATTAGTTTTTTAAGGGCTCTAAGATGTTCTGTAGTTAAAGAAACCTATTTAACTTTTCAACCCATTGTTTTCCAAGCTTACTGACTGGGATCTCCCTACTTTTTTGCATAACTCTTATTAATATTCTTAACAGTCAGGGTTTGTGCCTTAAAAAAAAAGTTTGGGAATAGTGAGATACTATATTTCTGAAAGATTTCCATGGCAAAAGCACTTAACTGCTAAAAAGCTGTTGTATTTAAAGGTTCCATCTCTTGGAGGATTGAATAACAGAGTTATTCCTGGCTGGTTCTGGAAAGCTGACTACATATTCGTGTTTCCTTCCTGAGTTAAAATGTTAAGTTCCTTGAGGGCAAGCAATGAAATCCTAACATCTTTTGTATCAAGCCCACAGCTTTCTCAGCACTGACTATGTAATAACTATTCAATAGTTACGTGTTAATTGATTGATTGAAGGCGTTTGTTAAAGGCCAAAGGGTTAATTAGTTGATGCTGGAATCCAGTTCTTTCAACTTCCAGCCAGAGGCTTGTTTTGTCAACCCACATACTCTAAATTTAGGGCCCTCCAGCTTCCTACAGTTTACCAAAACTATTTTAAAAGGTTAACTCTTTTATTAAGTAGTTTTCTGCAGGCCCATCATTCCTGACTCCCCTTCCCCCATTATCATGGGCCTTAATTGTGATGAGGTGGGTAAAAGGACAGTTGTCAGCATGTGTGTGTGAGTTGGGGGAAACGGCCCTTCTTTCTCAGTTTTATCTCACTACAGCTTTTTGACCCAGGAAAGCATGTAACTGTGATCATGCTGCTTCGTTCTCCCTGTGGGTTTTACTTTGGGAATTCGATCCTGAAAGTGGGGCTGAAGGCAGGCTTTTCCCATAGCTGATTTTCAGCTGACACTCAATTTTTGAGCATAATAAAAACGTGTTACCAGTTCCCCAAATTTCCACTTCATTTTTATTATGTATGTATTGGCTGCTGACAGTGAACTTGGGGATTTCACAGCATCAGTAGAAAAGATGGTCCTTTTTCAATAGGATTACAGTGTAGGCCATTTGCCATAAGTATATCAGCCCAGGTTAAAGTGTCTATAATGAGCAACTGTTAATTTCTTTCCCTGTACAAATGTATCAGATTTCAGATGTATTGAAATGTGTCCTTTTATGGCTGGTACTTGAACCTGCAGCTTGCTGGTAAGCAGGAGAAAGCTCTGGGCAGAATTCAAATGCCTTGCAGCAAAGTTCTTTAAACACCCACTGGTCTGTGTCTGGTTCTGGGTTTATTCATAAAGCACAGCAATCAAAAGAAAAGCATCTTTGAGTGTTTCAGTCTGCCTCTGCCATGTACTGGCATCCCTCTGTTCTCTTGAACTCCAGGAGTCACTAAGTAGCATTACTTATGTAAAAATTGATTGAATGTAAAGAAATGGAATAAGGAGTCTTCATTGTTCTGAGTGAGTGTCTTTTGGTTAGCAGCAATCCATTGTAGTGAGATCTGATTTTGGTTAGGGACAGTGTGTCCTATTGTATAAAGCTGTTTTAGTGGAAAAATTATTAAAATAATTCTAAGCCCTGAAGGCATTGGAGGTTTTAAAAGTGTGGAGGATTGAGACCAAAGGGGATTTTATTAACTCTGTTTATCTGGATGTTTGTAGATCTAACCTAAACCATGGAGAGCCAATTTGCCTGAATTACATTGTTGAATTTAATTTAGTTGAGAACAAGGGCCAGTTAGAAACATTTCTATTTGATGTTGCTTGGGCACATATCTGCCTCCACCCTTCCGTTTGCTAAGCCCCTGCCATGTGCAAGACACTTTCAACCTCACAGTCTTCATAAACTCTATTCCCTTTGTGTCTGAAATGCTGTCTCTTTACCAGCCCTGCCCTTTACCTGGTTAACTCTTCCTCATCCTTTTTGTCTCAGCCTGACTCTCTTCCTTAGGGAAGCCTTACTTGAATACCAAGCAGATCACATTCTTCTGCGGTGTTATCAGATGTACTTTTTCTTCATTGCCCTTGTCACGCCTTTAAGTCAATGATGATTTGTTTTATTTCTTTAATATCTGTTTCCTCTGCTACGTTATATGTGTCATGAGAGCAGAGGTGTGTCTGTTTTATTTAATATGTTTTCGAGGCTCTTGCACAGTGCTTGGCACCAAGTAGGTACTCAAATAGTTGTTGAAAGAAGGAAAGAAAGAGTTGGAAGCTCATTGTGAAGATTTTAGTTTTTCCAGATTGCAGTAGGTACACCTCTAAGAACGTCCCCAAATATTCTCACCTGACGTTCATGCCCTTGAGGTAGTCCTCTCTCCCTGAGTATAGGCTGGACCTAATGACTCATTTCTAGCCAGTAGAATATTGCAAAAGTATAGGATGTCACTTGTGAAATTAGGTTACAGAGAACTTGGCTTCCAGCTTGTGTGCCCTCTCTCACTCCCTTCTTTGCCCACCCTGATGGAGGCCAGTGGCCATGCTGTAAGCTACCCTACCAGAGGCCTAGGCCATGTGGCAAGGAACTGGAGGCGGCTTCTAGTTGCCAGCCAGTGAGGAGCTGAGGCTGTCAGCCTAGTTGTCCCTGAGTTCCTGAATCCTGCCAACAACCATGTGAGTGGAGTTTGAGGTGGCTCCTCCCTCCATCCAAGCTTCCCATGAAACCTTGGCAGATCCCTTGATCGCAGCCTGTAGAAACCTTGAGGCAGAGGCACTGAGCAAAACTGTGCTCAGATTCCTGACCCACTGAGATCATTAATGCTCACTATTTTAAGCTACTAATTTTGGGGGTAATTTGTTATGAAACCATAGATACTCATACACAGATTTTTCTCTATTAGGTTATTAGCTATAAATGATGCTCATGGGAACTTAATACAGTTGAGGTCTTGTGCTAAACACTTAAGATGCACACACTTATCTGTTCCTCACATTAACTCCGTGTAAGTTCCATTATCTCCATTTTACAGATGAGAAAAATGAGACAAAGGGAGATTGAGTAACTTGTCTAAGGCCTTGGCAGAGCACTGGGAGTGTGATCCTGGAGTCTGTTTTACCCATCATTCTAAAGGTAGACTATGACTTGGAATTGCTTTGGACTCCTTTCTCACCTAAAGACCAGGGCTCCTTACTTTATGAGCTTCCAGCACTCAGTGCAAGTAAGTTGTTCAACTATTCAGTATGAAGATTTGGGCAGTGGCTCAACTTGGACCCTGTCTCTTTAAGGAGCTGAAATAAGCCCCTTTAGGAGAGATCCAGCTGTTGTTTTATTTAGGCATGACCCTCTTGATACCCTATGAATTAGCATGCTTAGTGTGGAAACCCAGGAAGAAATTCTGGTCAGCCACTCCACTTGTGTCCAAGAATAAAATCCAATCAGGAACACAAAAGATGGTGGCTTTTGGAATAAAATGAGCAGCATCCACTGTGATTACAGCTTGTTTTCAACTTCTGCAAGATGAAATTAAATCGAGTAATTGTTTGCACATTTAACCACATGACTCTGATTTGTCTGAGGCAGATTGTGGCATTGTGAATATTTAAACCAGTAATAAAGTCTTTAAGCTTATGTTCCATTTTATCTCATTTATTTGTAGATCTTAAAATGTAATGAACAGAATGTGAGATGTTTGGGGGAAGAGACAAATGTTGTGTACTATCACTATGGATTTAGGTTATGAGGTTCTAAGACCTTGTGCTATAATTTTGTATGCATTGTGATTCTGAGCCCTGGATTCTGGAATATATGTTCTTCCTTAGAAATATTGGAAGACCAAGACTCTTTTTTTTGTCTGTTTTTCTATTCTTTGGTGTGATTCTGTATCTCTTGCCTCAGAATTGATTTTTGGCAACTTCTTGAGTACTGTGGGGTTGCATGATAATTGCTTACCCAAATAGATTTGTTTTGAGTGATTGCCAAATAACCCGGCATATACAGATACAGATTGCAAATAAGTGTTGGGTATAAAATGTGTCTTGAGTGTGTGACTACTTGAAATGTTGCTTCAGATCAGACCTTGTATTGCAGAGATGTGCCTGTGTATCTAGTAGCAAAAACCCCTGACAGTTCAACAGAAATTTTCCAACTAAACAAGAATCAAGTTGGGGCTCTCATGAAAAGATGAGTTTATAATTTTTAGAAATTATAAGCTTATATATTAGTCTTAATGTTGTTATGACAAGGAATTTGGGTGGAATTTGGATTTTATTTTCCAAGGCTTTGCTTTGCCCATGGTGTTCAGCTGTCATGATTTTAATTTTTTTAAAGCTGCCATGATTTTAATTTTTTTAAAGCTGTCATGATTTTGGCAGCTTTCTGATGTTGGAGTTGTTTTCTAACCTCAGTGAGATCACAAGCAAATTAAGTAAGTATGTTTGATTTGGTAGTCTCTTCAACAATCTAAATTTGGAGAAATGTGTTCACTTATTTTGAGATCTTATATCTTCTTTGTTGAGGTATTTTATGAATATAACCAAAATTGATGGCCTTGGGTGCTTGTTGGTTACTTCTAATTCAGTCGTGAATCCTGGACTCTGGTGTTATCTGGCACTCCCTTCCTCTCCACTGGCTTCTACAGCATTGTTCTCTCAAGGTTTTCTGCACGGTCTCTCTGATACCTTTGGCACTGTCTTTTTGTCTAGGTCATGTTCTTTCTCCCAACCTTTAAATATTGGTGATTCTCCAGAGTTCTGTCCTCAGACCTCTTTGCACCTTACTAATCTCTCCTGGATAATTTAATTCACTGGGAATGTTTTTGCTGCCACATATATGCCCATACTCCAATACATGTCTCCAGTCCAGGTTGTTCTCCTAGGTTCAAGATACTACTCGTTCCTTTGTCCAGCAAACTCCACTTGGATGGCCCCTCCACCTTGTCACCCCACAGTCAGCACGTGCAGACCTGAGTTCCTCTTTCTCCTAGACCTGCTCCTTTTCCTCTTGCTTCTCATTGTGGTGAGTGGCATTGCCATTCATCCTGTCACCTAGACTGGCAGTCTGTTGCTGTCTACCACCCCACCCCACCCCACCCAGGCCTGTCCATTTGACCTCCTCAGTTGCTCTCAAGCCCATCTGCATGGCTTCTTATCAGTCTCTTAGTTTAGGCCCATACCGTTTCTTGCCACACTATCTTTTCCATATTCTTAATTTTTTTAAATTATATTTTTTAATTTTTTGGGTATATAGTAGGTATATATATTTGTGGGGTACATGAAATATTTTGATACAGGAATGCAATGTGTAATCATCATGTCACAAAAAATTGAGTATCCATCCCTTCAAGACTTTGTTTATTTATTTATTTATTTGAGACAAGGTCTTGCTCTGTCACTAAGGCTGGATGGAGTACAGTGGCATGATCATGGCTCACTGCAGCCTTAACCTCCTGGGCTCAAGTGATTCTCTTGCCTCAGCCCCCACCAAGTAGTTGGGACTACAGGCATGTACCATCACACCTGGATAATTTTTGTATTTTTCTTTTTTTGAGAGATGGAGCTTTGCCATGTTTCCCAGGCTAGTCTCAAACTCCTGGGATCAAGTGATCTGCCCTCCTTGGCCTCCCAAGGTGCTGGGATTACAGGCATGAGCCACTGTGCCTGGCCTTCTCAAGCATTTATCCTTTGTGTCACAAACAATCCAGTTACATTCTTTTAGTCATTTTTTATTTTTTGAGATGGAATCTTGCTCTGTCGCCCAGGATTGAGTGCAGTGGCGTGATCTTGGCTTGCTCCAACCTCGGCCTCCCGAGTTCAAGCGATTTTCCTGCCTCAGTCTCCAGAGTAGCTGGGGCTACAGGTGCACGACACTGTGCCCAGTTAATTTTTCTATTTTTAGTAGGGACGGGGTTTTGCCATGTTGGCCAAGCTGGTCTTGAACTCCTGACCTCGTGATCTGCCCACCTCAGCCTCTCAAAGTGCTGGGATTATAGGCATGAGCCACCACGCCCAGCCTCTTTTAGTTATTTTTAAATGTATAATTAAATTATTAATTTGGCTATAGTCTCCCTGCTATGCTATCAAATACTAGGTCTTATTCTATTTTTTTTTGTACCCAGTAACCACCCTCATCTCCCTCCTCCCAACCCCCCCCGCCCCACTACCCTTGCCAGTCTCTGGTAACCATCTTTCTACTCTCTATCTCCATGAGTTCAATAGTTTTGATTTTTAGATCCCACAAATAAGTGAGAACATGTGATGTTTGTCTTTCTGTTATCTGTGCCTGGCTTATTTCACTTAACATAATGATCTCCAGTTCCATCCATGTTGTTGCAAATGACAGAATCTCATCCTTTTTTATGGCTGAGTAGGACTCCGTTGTGTATATGTACCGCGTGTTGATGGGCGCTTAGGTTGCTTCCAAATCTGGGCTATTGTGAACAGTGCAACACACATGGGAGTGTAGAATCTCTTTAAAATACTGATTTCCTTTCTTTTGGGTATATACTCAGTAGTGGAGCACATCACCTTTAAGCCACCTTCCATATGGACCTTGCTCTGAGCTCCGTATTTCTGAAACCTAAATCTGATCTTATCATATTCCTGCTTAACATGCTTCAGTGGTGACTCCTTGTCCGCAGGACTAAGTCCAAATTTTTACTGTGGCCCATGAGGCCCCTGAATGATTTGGCACCTGCTCATCCCTTTAGCCTCATCCTTTTCCACTCCCTGAATGGTATCGAAACTATCAGCACTTGTTGAAGCTGGAATGAACTTGCTGTTCTCAGTGAAGCCCTCCCTGTTCCTTCTAGTGAATTTTTGGTTTTGTATTTGGCTCCTAGCCTCTTTGTTCATCTCTCTGAGATACTATTCAGCATGCTACATTCTGACATATGGACTTGTTTCTCCTCATCCCTTTCTTTGCAGACTCTCTTAACCTTTTAAGAGCAATTTATCTGAAATAAGAGCAATTAATGACAATAACTTACATTTATTAAGCCCCTGCTTAACAGTCTAGACACCATTCTAAGTGCTTTGCAGGTATTCTCTCACTTCATACTCACAGTAGCCTCATGCCATCAATACCACTATAATCCTCATTTTTTCAGATAAGGAAATCAATGCACAGGCAAGGTAACTTGCCCTGGGTCATACAGGTGGGAAGTGGCGGAGCTGGGGTTCCAAGCCTGGCAGTCTGACCACGAACCTGCCCCTTAGCCAGTGCACGATCCAGCTGCCCAGTGTCTGTGGCTTGCAGGAACTAGTCTGACCTGAGGAAACCTTTCTCACCTCGGAGTGTGAGCCACGGCCTTGTCTGTGTCCAGCTGCAGTGAAACTTTGGGCTGAATGCCTGAGTGGTTGGAAGCTCCAGGCTCTGCCTGCTGCCAGAGAAATAACAGATGTGGTTCCTACCTTTGGGATCTTTCTGGATCCTGGCTGTCAAGGAGAAATGTGTATGCTAGAAACAATGGGAAATTCTACCAGTGAAAAATAAGGGAAAATAAAGTGGCTGTAAGGGTGTGAGGTTTGCCCAGATGGGGCCTCCTGGTGTCCCTGGCCCAGAGGCTAAGCACAGGGGACCATCAGGACCTTCCCACTTCCTCTTGCTCCAGGCTTTAAGTGCCAGCAGGTGCAGGCACAGATTGGGCGTTAACCCCTTCAGCAGAGTCAGAGGGTCATCGCTCGAGTCCTCATTTGGCCTTTTATCTGGGGCTCTGGATGAGTCTCCTTGTCGTCCTGAACCTCAGTTTCTTCATCTGGTGATGTTAACAGTGGCTTCATGGGAAGTTTGAGGATCACAAGAGATAATGAGATGTGAAAGTGCTTTGTGAGTAATCAAATGCTACATAAATGGTGGTAGTTTTTATTATTAGATCATAGAGAGGTTTGCTGGAAGATATTTCTGATTTATCCGAGTTTCAGTTATTGTCTCTATCTCGTTAGTACCAGTAAGTGAGACTTGGCTGCATTTTGCTGTTTCTAGGTTAGGAAGACATTTTCTTAAAAGGCAGCTCTGCTTTTCATAAAGCCTCATTAGAGCCCAGAGACAGGGGCAGAACAAAAAACGCAGGCCCTGGAGCACACTGTGACTTGCAGCCTAAGCTTTCCAGGAGACTCTCATTTCAATCACAGTGGAATGCCAGTGATCTTACCCTTGTCTCTCCCGCCCTTAAGTTCATGGTTATGGGAGTTTTATTAGCAACACTGACAGCATTTCAAGGGGCTGCCCCCAAAAGCTGCTTCATTAATGAAGACATTTCTGGAAGTATCCTCTCTCGCTGACTGTGAGTTCAGCCGGTTCCCCGTGGCTTTTCCTCCATTTGATGTGAGCATGCACAATACCCAGCTGCCAGTGTCTTGGATACAGATGGTTTAAAAGAAACTAGAAACTCTGTAGCCGCAATCTCTTTAAGATATACCTGAGCATCACATACCTTTAAACAGATTTTCTACCCAGGGAGGTACAGTTTCATGGATCTCCCAAGACAGCGACTGATTAATTAATTATTCCATTCATTTAACAAAAATGTATTGAGCACTAATGTGCCAGGCGCATTTATAGATCCTGGAGAGACAGACTTGAGCCAGATGGAAGAGGTCCCTGCTCTCCTGAGTTTTATATTCTAATAGGGCCCTGGACAACAAACCAACCATGTACATATATTAGAATTTCTGATAGAGCTATGTCCAGAGAAGAAGACATGACGGGGAGATGTGACACGTGTGATATGCCTCCTTGGGGGCACAAAAGTTAAATAAGAGCAGCCAGGAAGACCTTGCAGAAAGTTGAGTGGAGGCAGCTGGGTTAAGATCTGGGGAGAGGCATTCTGGTTGAGGGAGCAGCACTGCGGATACCCAGAGCTGGGAATGAATATGGTGTGTTTGAGGAATAAAAGAAGGATGTCTGGAGTGCATTCAGTGGGCAGCAGTATGGTAGAACTGATAGGTAGAGCTTTGTGGATCGTACAGGGCTATGTAGATCAGTGTAAGGAACTGGATTATATTTGATGTTAGAGATCACCTTCTCTACTCATCCAGTTTAAGTATAACAAGTAGAAACTCAGAGTAGATTTGCTTGGAGAGTCTTTGTAACTCCATGTTACTTGCCTCTCTACTAGAGACAGTCACCATTGTCCTCTCTGTCTGTCCAGTATTCATCCTGGAGCCTGGCCTGCGTCTACTGGCTACTGGACCAGCTTACTTCAATGTCTCCTGTAGGGTTGGGGCACAGGAGGAGGGCAGGGAGCGGCTGCTGAGCTCTACTCCTTGGCTCTTCTGTGTCCCCTAAGTGCATGAAACAGGCTGGTCCTCATTCTGTACCTTGACCTGGAAGAGTCTCCTTGGAGGCCTCATATCCTAAGGGCTTACTCCCCTGCCATGAAGATTGTTAAGTGTATAGGGGTGGAAATTTTCAGAGGAGTCCTGGTTGGTAGACTCCTCACCCTGCAGATGCAAAAGCCAGATCTCCCAGACTTCTTGAGCCTTTGCTTATTCTCCAGCACAGACCTTCTCCACGCTGACCATCTCTGCCTGATTCATTTGTCTTTCATATTTTCTTTAAATGTACCTGCTCAGGTGCTTTAAAAACTGGTTCAGTTCAGTGAATTGAATCCACACCTCTTAGCTTGGATTTCAAGGCCCTTTACCATTTAGTCCTACTTATTGCCCCATCCTTCTCGCTCATACTTCTACACAGATTCTCTCCCATACCGTACATGTTTACCCACAATCTGTAAATACCACTGTCCTGTCTGCATCTGTACATGTCAAGCCCTTTCTCCTAACGTACCTTTTCCATTATCCTAGCACTCTAGGAACACCTTCAATTTCCAGTTCAAACCTGCCCCTCTGGGCAGCCTTCCCCAATTGCTTTAATTCATGAGGATCTTTCATATACCTCTGAATAGCTCTAGTGCTTACAGTCTTTGTAATGGCCTCACCATGTAGTTATTTTACCTTTTATATCCTCCAGTGTACCGTCAGCTCCTGGAGCGCAGGGCACTTGCTTTATTGATGGTGTCAATAAAAGCCTCAGAGATGGTGAGGATCTGTGAACAGGCTTGGAACCACATGCACCTCCTTCAGGTCAGGGTGGGAGTATATTCCCCATGAAATAGTTCAGAAAGATGGAGTAGCGTTGCTTAAATTTCTTGGTGTTCCGGTCAGCAATTCAGATAGTTTCCAAAAGAAGTCCCTGGCTGCAATAATTCCCCACGACTCCAACTGTGAGCAATGAATTACAGAAAAAGCCTTGCATTAGCCTCTACCTCTTTGTAGAAGGCAAGGACATCCTGCTCTTGGAACCACCTCTTCATTGTTGGGAAAAATCCCCTAAGGCTTGGAGTTGGGAGTTGCCTATTTTTGTCTTATGGGGAAGGTCAGCTCTGGAGATAGGTGGACCTGGTCACAGAGAATGTCTTGTTGCTTCTGGTATTGATTTGATAAATGTTCTTTGTCTCAGTCTTGAGGATGCTTCCCCTGCCCTTAACTTCAATAATAGGTCTTGTTTTTAGCTCGCAGAAGACTACATGACACATATACCACACCCACTCAGTTTGAGCAAAAGCAGGCCCCGTCTGGTTCACCTTGTAGTCACCAACACACTCACTTGATATAGGGCGTTGGACTTGGGCTGCTGGCCTCACTGCACCACCTGACCACATGGAATTGTGTGTGCAGCTTCACTGGGAAATGGGAAATGGTAAGATACAGCCAGACTTTCCTTCCTGTTTTCCTGTTGGTAAACATCATTCCAACTTAGCACAACCAAATTGGTAGCCCATCTTTACGAGCTTAGAAGATGGTAAAACCACCCCAAAACAGTTGCTTCTAGTATTTATTTTGACATTAGTGTTTCTATAGTATTTTATTTTAGCTGGAGGTCTAATCCGTGTATTGTCATTTGATGCTCAAGTGCTTCCCTTGTGCCCACAGCACATGCGTTTTTTCAAAGGGACAATGTGATACACCCAAGAATGTTGGATGTTTTCTTGACTTTATTGGTAAAGGCAAAACAACAACAACAACAAGAAATGGAACTCTTACTCCAGGAGAAATTTAGTTGGAGCAAAATGAGATAATTGAAGAACGATAATGTTTCTTAAATTTAAAACACATGAGTTTTTACCATATCTCACCATAAAAACTTGACTGAAGGTCAAGATTCACTGACTTTCTCAGGAAGAGTGAATTATTTTGCAAAGTTAAGGAATCTAGAGGCTATAGATGTTGTCCCATGCAGTATTTAATACTTTCTGTATTTTAAAAATTTGTTTCTCTTATTACAAAAACAATAGTAACATATGTTCATTGTAGAAAATTTAGAAAATAGTGTCAACTCTTGTTTTCTTTTTTTCCTAAGACTCTTCCAGGCTGGTCAAGAGAACCTGATTATGGAGCCAGGTTTGGAAATGATGACCAAAGCTTGTGGTGTCTTCAGGAGCATTTGCTGGCCAGTCCATATGTCTGAAACATATGTCACAAGAAAGTGACACTGGTGTCTGTTTATGTGGGTTCTTCACCAGGTCCTCTCTCCCATGGCCTGTTTCCTCTGAAATGTACTTCTCTGACTTATTGAGAAGAGTTCAGCCTAACTTAAAACAAGAGCTTACTGGAATGATGATGTTGTGGTCCATAAATAAATCACTTCTCTTTAAAAGACACCTCAACATTCCTTTAAGTCCCTGCTTGTATTCCCTAGCAGTGCACTGGCTGCCATTGTTTTCTTTATTTTTAATAACCACAAAACAGAATTGAGTAATTTCTGTGGGTTTTCTCATTTTGTGTCCTTTGGTTTATCCTCCATATGCAGCTCCCACTTTGTTTAAAACTGAAGGAGAGTTATCTTGTTCGAGGAACAAATTCCCTTTTATCACCCTCTGGGATAATTAGACAAGCCAATATGTTCTTGTTGAAATAAAAGAAGTGTAGTAATTCTGTGAAGGTAGGCTCAGTGCTTTTTAATCTTTGCATCTCCAGTGCCTTTCATGATATTTGGCACATAGTAGGTACTCAAACAAGGCTAGTTAAATTACTGATTTTAAACACCAACACATCCTCATTAGCTTATCTCATTGAAAGAGGGCTGTCACACTGATACCTCTAGGGGCACCTTTTCACATGTACTGTCCTGCCTGTGCAGCCTAATGGAGCAGCCGTGTCTAGAAGGAATAGTCAATCCAGGGTATGAGATTTGAAAGGCTCCATGATTCTTGGTATGGTGAAAACAAAAATCTCGAAAAGTGACATTGAGTCTGAAAGCTGCTCTTGCTCTCCTGCTGCCCCACACTGATGTTATTCATCAGTCTCCTCAAGCCTGGGAACATTATATTCTGCTCAAACTCATCCTGCATGGATAGACTTTATCTAAATTCTAATCCATGCCAGCACTGCTTCCACTTTATGTCATTCTGATCCAACCCATTCATGTCTATTTTCTCTTTGATCTTCCTCTGAAAAATTTATAACGACCTCTGCAGGTATCTGCATATGTGTGGGTTTCTGCTCAAAACCAGCCACATGTGAAACACCTTCTTCTTGATAGTGAAGCCTCATCTTAGCTAGTGATTTCTCTATCTGATGAGTTGTTTTCAAATTTCAATTTATTCTTTACTGAATGTCAAGCTAAACTGAGAGCCCCAGACCATTAAGTAGGGTAACTATTTGAAAACATGAGTTGGCCAAACAACTTGCAGACTTACTTCAGATTTACTGAATAGTTTCTTGAAACAAAGGTTAATATACCCACTAGCAGAGGTATAGTAGTTGGTAGTGTGTATTAACAATGAATTTCTTCTGTAGGTGTCAAGCTATCTTGTACTGAATTAGCCTGTTTGGTATCACGATTATAGTCTCATGGATAAAATTTATATAAATTTCCTTTTGGTTCTAGGTGACTAGTTATTGTTTCAGTCCACCGTGGTATCCATTACAGACTTCTGTCATAGTCCCTACAGACAATCATTTTACTGGTTTTGGGTTCTTTCCTTCATCATTCATTATTACCTCCTTGAGGACAAAGCTTTTCCCTTTCATATACATTCCCAGTGGTGATAATTGTGACAGAACATAATACCATTTAGTAAGTGTTCATTGATTGAATAAATACATCAAAAATTCTAATTAAGCCGATGGGTCAAAAACACCCTTGGGTCGTTGGATATAAAGATACAATCTGGGATCAGAGGTTACCAAGATTCTTTAGCATTTAATATAGTTCGAGAATTAGAAGGTATAAAGGGCACATTTCTTCTCAGTTTGCCAAAAGGAGAGAATAAATCATTGTATTTGTAAGTATTAAAAGTATGTACAAACAGCTCCATGAATTAT
Organism: Piliocolobus tephrosceles; assembly: GCF_002776525.5. Lineage (NCBI taxonomy): Eukaryota > Metazoa > Chordata > Mammalia > Primates > Cercopithecidae > Piliocolobus > Piliocolobus tephrosceles. The sequence goes on from NC_045437.1 coordinate 152,410,546, forward strand.
GATACATGAGTTATTGGTTATGTTAGTTTTGTAATAATACAGAATCCTGTTTCTCCTCCTGTCAAAAGCTGTGAGCACTGGATTGAGCAGGAATCTCCTGAGAAATAGGAGAAGCAACTGGAGGGTGGTGATAATTAAACACTGTGGACAGCTACAGAAGTTTCTCAGATTCAGGCTGTGGCCCCTCATATGAGCAGTCTCGCTTATTAAATTGGACTAGGAAAAGAAATTAGTCTCTGAATTCTTTTCCTCCTTCTCCTCCTCCTTTTTCTTCTTTCTTCCTTCTCCTCCTCCTTTTTTCTTCTTGCTCCTCCTCTTTAGAGATAGGGTCTTACTCTGTGGCCCAAGGTGGAGTGCGGTGGCGTGATCAAAGCTCACTGTAACCTTGACCCTTGGGCTCAAGTGATCCTTCTACTTCACCTCCCTTGTAGCTAGGTGTGCACCACTACACCCAGTTATTTTTTTATTTCTACTTTTTGCAGAGGTGGAGTTTTGTTATGTTGCCTAGGCTGGTCTAGAACTTTTGGACTCAAGTGATCCTCCCACCTTGACCTCTCAAAGTGCTGGGATTACAGGTGTGAGCCACTGTGCCCAGAAAGTCTCTGAATCTTAAGTCGTGAAGAAAGCTGGTGGCTGGCAGGAAGGAATGATTCCATTTTAAGAGAAGATCCTCTAAGTGTGTCAGATCCCCAGGGCTACAGGTATTACAGACAAGGAGCAACCTGTTGCTATAGCACAGATTCCCATGGTAAATTGTTACTATTATTCCAGGCCATCGCAGGGTTATGACTTTGAGTAACTGCTGTCTCTTTAGCATTGTCTTTATTTAGGCTCCAAGAAGCAGCTATTCTTCTCATATACCCTGTTAGACCAGCCTGGGCCCTGTCTCCTAGGAGACATGCTTGATATTCTGAGAGAAACTATCTTAGTTTGATTCAGGAAGGCTGGTGTCTACAGGGTGCCCTGGAAACAAAACCATCTGCAAAGAAGGATCTTTCCTTCTTGATGAGTTACTGTGAGACTCCGGGTAAGTCCCTCCACCTTTTCTGGCCTCAGATAACTTTATTGTCCTTAAAATAAGGTGGTATGTGTAAATAGACCAAGATCCTTTGAGGAAACTTGCTCCTGAAGATGAAAGTGAAGTAACATTATCACAATGATAAATGGGTGCATTATCTTGTGTAAGGTACGAAGTCTTATTACAGCCTCAAAACGTGGCCCCATTGCTCCACAATTCCTAGCTAAGTGAACTAATAACCCAAAGGTTTGAGAATTGAACACGTATCTGAAGAAGCTTAGCCTTTAAGACAATGGAGGTCTTGTTTGGTGATAAATTTACTTTGGAAAAGAGAGACCATTTTCCCATGTATTATTTTTTCTTGGTAAAAAACAATGGAACAGATAGATAGATATATGCTTCATATTCAAGTGTTCCAAATTATGCATGACAGCTTTCCAAAAAGCTGGCATCTAAAAGCAATTCCCCTTTTGCATATATATGATTTGACAGCATTCTTGGTCTTGGATTGTATAAGAGCTGTCATTTATTGCTGTGATTCAACAATTGTGATTAATTGTTCAAGGGCCTTCATTGTCCTTTGCCAAAACAAAATTAAGGGAAAACAACGTTCTCATCATGCCAATCATGTAACTTTAATGTTTATTTATCCTTCCATAGAGGAATCAATATCCTATTTTTGAATGAGAATACAAATCACTGTGAGCCTCTCTCAAACACTGCTGGAATAAATCATTTTGAATTCTTCTAGGGGACTCACCTCATTACCTTAGCAAGTTATATCTCATTGTTCACCCCTTCCCTCCAGCCTCAGCAGATTTTGAGGGACTTGTATGGATCTATAGGGATGTGGACTTTCCTTTAGGGTCTTTTGGTTATGTAAAAGAGATTTTAAATTCTCTTTCATGTGAATGTTATTGAGCCACCTTAAGCAGGAGCTCAGTGATCCTCTGAATGTGTTTCCCATTCTTCTAGGTATTTTGAGGGAGATCCTTGCATTGACTTGTAACCCACCCTGTGGTTGCCAGAGTTGGTGTAGGGGTGGCTGTCCTCTTAAGTCTGGCTTTCTGTCTGTTGTTGAGCTCTCATTAATACCCATCTAGGCCCAGGTTTCGCTTGTTAGATGAGCCACCTTAAGTTGTATGAGCTGGGCTACACTAACAGAGGCAACAATTCTATTTTATCCTGTGGAGATTTATCTTCACTATTCTCACCAATGCTATTCTTGAATGCAATATATGGACTCTGAAATCTTGCTTTACTTACTTTTTCTTCCTGATCCCAAGTAGTATCTGTCTTTTTTTCTAGATAATGACATCCTTGTACATCATAATGTTTGTCTTTAGGGAACATGGCATGAATTTGCATTCATCCATGCACAAACAGCTACATTTAGTTTGGAGAAGTGAAACCCAGGGGAGAAAGGGACTCCACTACAGTCACATGAGACCTCTAAGACCTTGATTTTTCATTTGCTTTTAATTTTCTGTACCCCCTGTACTCCCACAGAACAGGGCAATAAGAAACACACAAGGACACCGTGATCATGTCTCACTCTACCCCTTAAATTGCATCGCTGTTGTAGCTTAGATACCTATGGGGCAGTGGTAATAGGCATCTCAGCTGTGCTACTTGGAACTGTCCGTGGTCCTGATAGTCTTATTAGCAAAACTATGCTTGAACAACAGTGCAGCCTTGGATGGAATGAAACCTTTTGCCCCCTGAAATTAGCGCTCTAGATTCCCATGGCTAAGTTTTGCCATAATGAATGAAATAGAAAATTGGGGACGATTGTTTCACTAGTTTGAGCCAAAATAATGGTTTTTAGCTTTCAGTGCCTTGATATTTTGGGTCCAAGTTTTTCTTGGTCTTAGACATTGGAAAAATTTCTTACTACTGGGCTGTTTCTGGTAGATAAAACTCGTGTTTTCATTTTTTCTTTCCTGTAGCTACCCAAGAGTATCACAGAGAGCACACAGGGAATTGACAATTATTTTTAATGAGAGGTGTATATTGAAGCAGCTTCTTACTCTGAATTTCCTGCACTGCTTTTTAGTGGAATCAGGTAGTTAAAATGTGCTTCTGGTACCGTTTGCATTGACAGTGAATTTCATAACCACTTTTTGGAAGGACCAAATGGGCCTTTTTTAGTTTTATTTCAGAAGCATGCCTGATTTTTTCTAAGCAAACCTACTAGTTGTGACATTTGGGGAAAACACAGCTCTCTAATATTTGCCTTTGGTTTGAATGAGGTGAAGAACATGATAAAGTGGAAAAGGACTTAAAAGTCAAGTAATGTTCATCTTCTCTTTTTCTAAAACTCAGATTCATGGACTTGAAGGTGTCCTGGATTCTTAGGGTGCTAGTGCCCTAGAAAATTCTTAGGAAACAAGGGAGTGCTTTTTTCTCCACCCAGGTAGCTCTGTCACTTTGATACTAGCACCAGGACCAAAAGCAATATTGAATTTAATGTATATTTCTTCAGAATTTATATCTGGGTGGTGGAGGAAACAGACATAGGATAGATAATTGCCCATGTGCCAAGGGTACCATGTAAGCAGAGAGGGAAACTATAGTTTTTGTATTTGAAATGCAAGTAATAAAAATACATTTTTTGTATTTTTGGTACTAAATACATTAGTACCATTGTTGAGTCAGAACTATGATTTGTTTTTGTTGTTTGTTTTCTCACTAATAATTATTACATAAGGTATTAGATGAGACATGTCACCTATGCACATTACAATTTCAATTTTTAGGGTGTCTGTTAGACACATCCAGATTAAAAAGATGACTTCTTTCAAAACTGTTGTGTTATAAACCTTGAATCAGATTCACTTTTCTTCTTTTACTAAGTGGCAGTAGGTAATAGCCAATGGAAATGGGGAAAAAGATAACTAAATCATTTGGAATGTGGTAAGCCCCACCCTTTCAAAATGATGGCTTCACAATGACTTGGCAAAACACTCCATTTTCATATTTTCTTAGTATGTGCAGCAACAAGCCAGCAGAATTGGTATAAAAAATACATATCATTGGCAAAAAGCTCATCTAATCATAATATCATTTTGATGCAAAACAAAGAGCATGTGATGGCAAAGTTACATACCATGAATGTAAATAATTAAATTTTGGCTTGTTTTACAAAACATACTTTCAAGGTTTTCTACGTGGTTAGTGGTCTAAAGTATGTAGTTGTTATATGGATTGAACATCCCAAATCCAAAATCTGAAACACTGGAAAATCCAAAACATTTTGGCCATCAACCTGATGCTCAAAGGAAATGCTCACTGGGGCATGTTGGATTTTCAAATTTGAGATGTTTAACCAAGGTCAGTATACAATGCATGTATTGCAGAATATGGAAAAAATCCAAAATCTAAAACACTACTGGTCCCAAGCATTTTAGATAAGGGAAACTCAACCTTTAATGTCTAAAATTACCCTAATTTGTAGAACTCAAAAACATACATGCTTGCTTACTGAGCTAAAAAGTTATAGGACTGGCTGAAGGATACAAATGTAAATGGGTGAAGCAAATCAATGGATTCTGCTGGCAGCATCTTATACAAGCCAGAATTAGTGTGCTGCAATAGGATTAAGATTTCAAGTGGAGGCATAAAATGTGTGTGCAGGACCAAACACAATCTGAATGGGCTAAATCCATTTTTTATTTCTACATAGATCAAGGGAATGAGATTTACCAAGATGACGCTTGTTAAATATTCAAATGAGAGCTGGGTTTCTGTGGTGTTGCAGGGAAAGCACATTAGCTGGATTAGTGCAGATCTTTCATATTACTTTGAGGTAGATTTCTAGAGTCTGTTTATGCTTAACGTAATTCTTCTGTTTGGGTTTATTGTCACTAAAAAAAGAAGAAAAGGAGGTGACAGATGTCCTGCAAAATTGAATACATTGTAAAAAGCACTGTGATAGCATTGAGTTCATCCCTGCTAAGGCTGAGACATGAGCTTGGGGCAACATTGAAACTGTGTATTGTGACAGTCACTTTGAAAAAAATTCTGCATTGTGCAGGAGTGTTTGGGGGTAAGCAGAGATGCAAGGAGCTGCAAGGAGCACGCAGTATAAAAGAATCGTATATACCTCAGAAGGGGAAAACTGTTCTGTTTTAGACTAAGGATCAAGGAGGGAGAGGTGATTCACCCTGTGGCCTGTGGCTTACCTGAAAAGTTTGAGTCCTGGGTAGGGTGGGTCTCTTCCTAGACTGGGCCAGGTGTGGGAATTATCAGCGGCTTCAGAGCAACTGAACTGCTATACTGGGAGAGACTTAGGATCTTTGAGCAAGAGAATGCTATGATTGCTCTTGCGCTGGTGGAATTTACCTGGCATGGGTGGGCAGGGCAGGTGAGCTATTGAGGAGTCTGGAAGAGGGGACACTGGTCGGGAGGGTATTTTAGTAGTTTGGGTGAGAGAGAGAGAGGTGGAGCAGCCACAGTGAGAATGGATGGGATGACATGGATGCAGCATGGAAATAGAATTGGCAGCATCTAACAGCTTTCAGATGCAGAGGGCTAGTGAGGGGAGAGAGCCTATGACTTCATGCCCAGGTAATAGGAAAGATAATGGTGCCATTATCAGGAAAAAAGAGGGAGAACAGTTTTGAAAGAAGCTGAATGTTGTGAAATTTGGAGCTAAGGACTGTCTACATAATTTTCAGGGCCCGGAAAAAAGTGAAATGTGAAGCCTCTTGTTAAAAAGTTACTAAGAATTTCAAGATGGCAATAGCAGAGCATGGCTCTTCTAAGCATGGGCCCTATGTGAATGCACAGGTCACACATCCATGAAGTCAGCCCTGATTGGGCTGGAGGTGCTGAGATGCATGTATACCCCACACCTTTCCTGGGGAGATGCACCTGGCCCCATTTTTGGAATGCTAAAGTAAAAACTCAGAGCAGATTTGCATGCATTGGTGTAGGATGCCACAGAGTGGTGACCAGGGCTGAAAAGGACAAGAATCACATCAGTCTTTGAGTGGAACCAAACCCACTCTATCCCAGTGGGCTAACAGCTATCATTACCAAGGGTAATAAATTCCCTAGAATAGGTGTGGGGACACAAGTCCTCTGATAGTTGTCATCAATTGCAATTTGAGTGAAAACTATTAAAGTTAAGAAGAAAGGTCCTCCATCTTGCCCTTCCCCACCCCAACATCTCACTCCCCCAAGGGTATAGCTTGAAGATTCCCTGGGCTTTTTTGCATTAAGGAAGGAAGATCCTGTGCTTTTTGGGAAGTATCTACCATGTGTTTTTGGACACACTCTTCTAGAGAGTTTTTAAATGAATGCTATCTTGTTTAATTTAAAAAAATTAATTGTTTCATTTATTTCTTATTTACTTTTTGTTTCCTTTTTCCTTCCTTCCTTCCTTCCTTCCTTCTTTGCTTTCCTTCCTTCCTTCCTTCTTTGCCTGCCTTCCTTCCTTCCTTCCTTCCTTCCTTCCTTCCTTCCTTCCTTCCTTCC
>NC_045437.1:152417054-152431707 GCF_002776525.5 Piliocolobus tephrosceles
TCCTTCCTTCCTTCCTTCCTTCCTTCCTTCCTTCCTTCCTTCCTTCCTTCTTTCTTTCACAGGCTCTCACTTTGTTGCTCAGGCTGGAGTGCAGTGGCTATGATCATAGCTCACTGCAGCCTGGGCTCAAGTGATCCTCCAACCTCAGCCTCCTGAGTAGCTGGGACTACAGGCATCTGCGACTACACCTGGCTATTTGTTTTATTTTTTTTCGTAGCGATGGGGTTCCACTATGTTACCTAGGGTGGTCTGGAACTCCTGGGCTCAAGCCATCCTCCTACCTCGGCCTCCCTTAGTGCTGGGATTACAGGCATGAGCCACTGTGGTAGGCCCCTTGTTTAATCTTAGACATGGGTTTTGCCTCGTTTTACAGATAAAGAAACAGGAACTTAGAGAGGCAAGAGGCTCTGAAATTTGACAGTTACTACTTGGCAGAGCCCATCTCTGTGATGCTGCCTCTCTTTGCTGGCCATGGAAACACAGACAATCAGAATGCTTAAGATTGAAAAAACACAGTTTTAGCAGAGCTAATGTTAAAAGTACTTTCTGAGGAAACTAACTGGTTGTTTTATTTAGGGCTGAGAGGAGAGACGGGGGGTAGAGCAGAGGATATTTTTGAGTCAAAATTATTGTACATGTCCCTGACACATGGCCCAGGAGTGCCTGTGTCTGCTCAAGGAGACTATCTCTCTTTTTGCCCCACTGGACAGAAGGCATTGGACCCTTGGGTCAGTTGAGAAGAAATCATTTTCTACTTTGTGATTGTGACCAGCCAGCAGGCTGGAAAGAGTGCCAGGGCAACTGGTCCTGCAGCTGTCCCGGGGGCTGAAGCCAAGCATCTCCTTCCTGGCTTCTTAGCAGTTCTGATGCCTTGAAGAAGGGCCTTGAGGGTAGGGAGATCACTGGAAGACTATGGAAGAGAGGTGACACCTGGATGAAGAGTGCTGTCTCCCTTCCCTGGCACCCTGCTGACAACTCTGTGGAAATCAGGTGTCAGGCCAGATTCCTGCTGAAGGGCAGACCTTCTCTCAGGCAGGGCTTTTCTGATAGGGCCCTGCCCCACGGGAGGAGGGAAGTTGGGAGGGCACAGAAAGTAGAGCAGGTGCCAAGTGCAGGATGTCTCTGTACAAAGTGTCTGCTAACCCTGAGAAAGATGGAACAACGGAGAACTTGATGCTTTGGAGTTTGAAATCATCATCAAATTAATTCTGAATGAATGGTTCAAACTGATTGATGGGGAAAAATGTCTTTGATATGCTGCTGTTTATACATGCAAGTTCAAGGAAATTTTACTGTGAAGTTAAAAAAAATAGAATTATTTGTCACTCATACATTCTTACCTGTATTTGAATTCCATTTAGTGGCTACACCTCACGAAAAGAAATCACTGAGTCCTGGCCCCTGTAGTAGGTGTTTGGGGGATCTCTGGGGTTACATTTCACAGTGGAATTCTATCCAATCCTCCTTACCCTAAGAGCCCCGAAGAAACAACCAGATTTCTAATCGGACGATGGTTGGTTGAAGGAGGGTGGACCCTAACTTGCTCTCAGATTGTGTGCCCTCTGTAGTATGAACATAAGGTGAGGTGTGGTTCTCACTGAGATACCAGTAAGTGGGTATGTATTTTATTTTTATTTTTATTTTTGAGATGAAATCTCACTCTTGTCACCCAGGCTGGAGTGCAATGGCACGATCTTGTCTCACTGCAACCACTGCCTCCAGGGTCCAAGTGATTCTCCTGCCTCAGCCTCCTGTGTAGCTGGGATTACAAGCACCTGCCATCAGGCTGGCTAATTTTTATATTTTTGGTAGAGATGGGGTTTCACCATGTTGGTCAGGCTGGTCTCAAACTCCTGACCTCAGGTGATCTGCCTGCCTTGGTCTCCCAAAGTGTTGGGATTACAGGCGTGAGCCACTGTGCTCAGCTGTATTTATTTTTTAATACCAATGCTTAATGCCTATTTGATGTTGGAGAGTGAATAATATATATTATGGAAAGCTAGGCATCAAGCCCCTGGGCTTTTGAATATAGCCGGATTATATCACCTACCTTGAGGTTGCCAATGTTTTGGCTGGCTTTATAGGGGCAGATTAAATTTATTTGGGAATTTTCTTGCGGGCAGAGATGGAATCCTGGTCATTTCTCTTATAGGTATGGTGATAGGTTCACAGATGCCTGAACAGGTGAGTAGGGGGTTTTAGGGAGGCGTTCCCCACTTCTGGCTCGCAGATCCCTGGGAGAGGTGGGAGGTATGGTGATGGTGGTGGGTCATGTGTTTGTGGGGGATGATTTCAAGCTGGTGAATCCATGTGTTTGCCAAGCTTTGCCTATTACATGTGTGTGATTGAGTGTAATATAATACCGATTGATTTCAAAACACCTCTGATTTGCCGGTAGCTTTTTGTCACAGTGTACCTATTTTAATTAAGGTTTTTCCAGATATTTAAGGGAGTCTCCTCAGGCAGAAACAGAACAAGTAGAGGACCCCTGGTTTAGGGAACAGCTGCATCCCTGCTACTGGGTAATGGTCTCCTCTGTGTATTCAGGGGCATACATTATGAAGCACACATGACAGTCCTTTAGTGTGGACACTCTTCCCTCTGCTGGTGAAGGCCTTTCTCAGCTGTTGCCCTCCTTTGCTCCACATTAGGCAAGAAGGAGCAATACTTTATGTTAGGAAACAATGAAAAACGTTAGGCTGAACTTTTGTTCAAAATAGGCATTTCTGCTTATGCGAATCTGCTTATAAGAATTATCTCCGTATCTGTACACCCCTATTCATAGCAGCATTAACCACAACAGCCAAGAAGTGCAAGCAATCCAAGAGTGCGCTGATGGATTGATGATTAAAGCAAATGCAGTGTATACATACAAATGGAATATTTTTCAACTTTAAAGGCAAGGACATTCTATCACATGCTACAACATGGATGGATGTTGAAGACATAATGCTAAATGAAATAATCCAGTCACAAAAAGACAACTACAGTATAATTCCACTTTATGCAGTATCTAAAGTAGTCAAACACATAGAAACAGAAAGGATGGTCATTGCCAAGAGCTGTGGGGAAGGGAAATGGGGTATAGTTTAATGAGTATAGGGTTTCAGTTTTGCAAGATGAAAAATTTCTGGTGATTGGTTGCACAACAATGGGAATATACTTAACAGTATTGAACTGTACACTTAAAAATGTTCACAATGGTCAGTTTTATGTTCTGTTTTTAAAATCACAATAAAAAGAATCATTGCATTTTCTAGTTTCTAAGCCACGTTGATTTGTGCCGGTCTTGTCTTTTCCATGATGTTGGCACCTTCCCAATTTTCTCCTACTGTGCATCTCACATACCTTCCTCCTATGGGAATCCCTCAGAATGCAGGTTAGACTTGTTCTGGGATCTCTCACCTGTGGGATCCTGCTGAGACCAAAGGGAAGACTGCCTTTGCCTCTGGGCCCCTGCCGTGGTGGGTGTCTACTCTTCATGTCTCCTAGCATCTATAGTCTGTTTCTTCCTGGCCCAACAGCTCTCTGGAGATCTGTGTCATTTTCTGCAGCTGCATTGATTAGTTGCATCATTAGGTTTACTTTAATTGCAGTGACTCTGCTGTTAACGATTTATACAAGGTGCAGCAGGAAAAAAGTCTTTGGGTGCTTCTGTCTCCCCAAAACATAAAATGTAACCATTTTTCCATATCATTTGAATTTTTATTGTTAATAAATGCCTGGCACTGTTTTTTTGGTGTGATATTTAAGTCCAAGGGGATATGTGGAGCCTGCATATACATAATTTAATGTAGGGCATAGAATTTTAGTGCTGGAAGGGATTCCTGAGAGCTTTAATTTCAACTTCCTTCTTTTTTTTTTTGGAGGAATTTGGGGCCCTGATTAGGGAAGTATTTAATGGCAAAACTGGAATCAGGCTTAGGTCACAGTTTGTATTGTGTGCTCTATTTCTTGATGCATCCCCTTGGAATTTATAAAACTATATCTAGTTTCAGGGATCTGAACACCATTCATTTTAGAGCATAATATATCTATTAGCTTGAAGTGATTGTATGTCCAGTCTGTCAGCAGTGAGAGGTGGCTGTGCCTTTTATAAATTCTTCAGACCATGTCTGAAGTCCTATGTCAGTTGCCTTCTCTTTACCCCAGATAAGTGCTTCTGGTGCCATGTGCAAAAGTCAACTTTTGAACTTAATGCTTCCAAAGAGTTGGCTGTTAGAGGATTGCTGGATTAAATAGTTTTGAAAATAGAAAAGTTTTTCTATAACATGACAAAAATCATCCTTGAATTAACCTTTCTTGGGAAATAATGTTTGCATTCACCTTTGACTCCCTCTTCCCTTTCCTCATTTAAACTTGTATGATACTCTTCAGGGACCTTGTACATTATTTCTTGTGAGATTATAAGCTTCCTAAGCCTCCCTGTTGCCTCTGAGTGCCCAGCACATGGAAGAGAGTTTTAAATTTTTTTTTTCGCCTCAATCTGGCTGTACTGAATTTAAGTAGACCGTTCATAGGATTGAAGGAAAAGTATGATCACAAATAAAATGCAGCTTCCTAATGCAATGTGAATAGCATTTTGTAACCAGTTAGAATTAGCCACACCCAGTTTCATGGGGAGGTGAAATTTGGTCTCAGTTCTGAAGAATGGGCAGATAATTTGTGAAGATAATTTTAGTAGAGGAAAAATAGCATACCCAGGAAGAAGGGAACATAGAGAAGGGGGAGTGGAGGAGAAAATGCAATGTCTAGGGTGGAGGTGGGCAGTGGACTTTCCTTTTGGAGTGTTTACTTCGCTCATGTGAGCCCTGATGCTCTTCTTTGTTCTCCACCATTTGTAGTCGTGGGCTCCTCCATGGCCATTCTGTCTGGAAGCATCCTGCCAGATATCTACATTTGATTGAACTAGGGACAGGCCCCTAACCCAAGATCAGAGCCTCTTTCCTGAGTATTTGGACTAGGAGATGGGAGAGGAACTTAGGTAGCTGGATTTGTGTCATGTGAGCCTGGGAGCTGGGAGGTGGACAACCTGGTACCTACCAGGAGGCTGGACAAGCAGAAGAGAATGGTCAGCAGAAGATGATTTTCCAGTCCTTAGGGCCTTGCCTGGTTGTAGGACCTGGCCAAAGCCCTGCCTGCACATCCATGTCAATATTCTTGTGGCTGCGGCATAGATTCTCTGCAGGTCCCCACTCTCCTCTGGGGAGAAGTGAAGATGACTATATTACTTGCATCTAAGAGTGTTAAGAATAAAGGGAGTCTCAGGAAGCAGAACGAGTCCTGGCTGTATCTCAGGAGCTTGTTGCTTGGTTTTGATCCCCTTGGAGGCCAGGTCTAGTGGCTTGCTTGATCTTAGCGTGCCTGGGTCAGTCTGTTCTCTCTGCTGTGACTTAGCACCTCTGGCCATTCTGAGCTCAGCACCTGAGAGAGGGGATCATTGGTTGGAAGCTTATGTATATCTGGTAAAGCTTGGACACCTACACTGCATTCTTCACCCAACCCTATTGTGACACCAGGCAGAGCCCATGTGATGCATGCTCAGGCACTTGAGAGGGTGGTGAGTGAAGGAGCCAGGGTGCTCCAGGGAGCAGAAAGACATCACAGGGAAGGTGATGTAGGGTTGGATGTAGGAAACTCCCTGGTGGACAGGGGGAATAGGGGGAGCATCTAGGCAGAGGTAGCAGGATGTGGGAAGAGCAGATGGGGAAGAGCATGACACAGGGGATGCAGAGAGAAGTCCAGAGCAGATGGCATTTGAGAGAGAAAGGGAGCTGTGGTTGCTCTCACAGGTGGAAGTTAGGTCACAAAGTGCCTTTGGAGCCTGGCCTAGGCTCACTCTTCATAGGTAGGATGACTGTACACCTCACTGTGTCATGGTTTATGCCTGTTATCCTGGTACAATGATGAACAGTGCCCCTCTTTCACTCCCAAAAGTGCCCAGGTTTGATAAGAAATGATATGTTTTTCCTAATTTTAGATGATGGGACCTGATGAAGGATTTTATTTTATTTTATTTTATTTATTTTTTTATTTTTTATTATACTTTAAGTTCTAGGGTACATGTGCATAACGTTCAGGTTACATATGTATACATGTGCCATGTTGGTGTGCTGCACCCATCAACTCGTCAGCACCCATCAATTCATCATTTATATCAGGTATAACTCCCCAATGCAATCCCTCCCCCCTCCCCCCTCCCCATGATAGGCCCCAGTGTGTGATGTTCCCCTTCCCGAGTCCAAGTGAGCTCATTGTTCAGTTCCCACCTATGAGTGAGAACATGCGGTGTTTGGTTTTCTCTTCTTGTGATAGTTTGCTAAGAATGATGGTTTCCAGCTGCATCCATGTCTCTACAAAGGACGCAAACTCATCCTTTTTTATGGCTGCATAGTATTCCATGGTGTATATGTGCCACATTTTCTTAATCCAGTCTGTCACTGATGGACATTTGGGTTGATTCCAAGTCTTTGCTATTGTGAATAGTGCCGCAATAAACATACGTGTGCATGTGTCTTTGTAGTAGCATAATTTATAATCCTTTGGGTATATACCCAGTAGTGGGATGGCTGGGTCATATGGTACATCTAGTTCTAGATCCTAAACAACAAAGGGACAGGGTGAGATTTCAAGTTAGGGAGATGATTCAGGAGGCAGGGGAGAGGATGGAGGGACAGGAACATGCCTGGAGGCCAGATTAGAGAGAAGGGCCTGAGCAAAGCAGTGGTAATACAATGGGGAAAGACAGTGCTCGTGTGAAAACTAGCAAGGAGGTACAGACTACAGCCCTTGGTGAACCCATGGCTGTCTGGAGAGGGCGCTAGTGAGGGTAGCTGAATAAGGGCATGCTTTGGCAGGGGTGCAGTTGAAGTTTGTTTTAGGTCTATGGTTTGGGGTCATGGGGAGGCCGGACAAGGAGTCAAGTGTGGACCTGAAAGTAGTGGTCTGGGGCCCAGGAGAGAAGACTGCCCTGGGACAGCCATCTGCAAGTCATTCGGTTGTGGGTGAAAACTGGATCCATCAGTGTGGATGCTACTGCTCAAGGGGAGTGGTGTCACGGAAGAAGAGAAAATGAAAGACTAATCCTTTGTTTAGAGATACAAGTGTTTAAGGAAAAGGCAAGAAGAAATGAGTGCTCACAAAGTACATTCAGAAGGATTAAGGAGAGAGGGAGAAGACCTAAGGGCATGGCAGGAATAGCTGTTACCATGAATTGGAGGTCTCCTATGACTCACATACTATGCTGAGAACTCCAGGTCCCTCACTTTGCAAATCTGCAGCAGTTTTGCAGGTGGGTGGAATTAGCCGTGACTTAGGGGCTCAGAGTTTAAATAACATGTCCAAGTTTAGCTGTCCAGCCAAAGTGGCAGACCTATTTTTTGTTTTGTTTTGTTTTTATCAAAGTCCATGTTCTTTTCCACCCCATGGGAATGGTGGTGGTAGCAGAGATGGAGGCTCCAGAGTCCAGAAAACCTCCTCCTTTAGGGGACCTCAGCAACTTAGGCAGATGTCAGTTGGAGGAACTTGAGCATTACAGGTGCCAGTGAGAGGGAGGCCCGCTGGGTTCATTTCTCTGTTGGCCCCACTGAGCAGGTTACATGACAGAGACCTGGATAAGAAGGCTGTTTAAAATGGAACATGAAAAACAATGCCAGGGATTTAATTGCACCATGAATTGTGGCTAGAAAAGGAACCTAGCAACAAACTCATTTTCTGTTGGGCACAAGGCACAGAGGATCTACTATAATTATTTCTGTTTTTTTCCTTATTGGCACGCGCCTCCCTATTTAATATTTCCTTCCTTGAGTGCACATGGTGGGATCAGTTTTTATCTAAGGTACTGTTGTTAGAATTGTCTAGCTACATTGTAAAGAGTTTGTGGCATCCTCAGTTAATGTGAATGTAGGCACACACCTGAATCTGGCATTTATGGCGTACCTACTCTGTGTGCAAGGTAGTGTCCTTCAGTGTTGTACATGCACTATCTTACTTAATTCTTGCCACAACCATGTGAGTTAGGTAATATTATCATCATCATTTTACCAGTGCAGAAACAATTCTAAAGGAAGTTAGCAATTTGTACAAGATCCCATGGCTGATAAATGGCACATTGGAGATTTGAATCCAATTATCTCTGGCCTTCCCAGTTACTCTCTACATCTTCTCTGGGCTGGTGTCTTATCCAAGTCAGAACCTCCTTGGCCTGCATCTTTTTTTTTTCCCCCTGAGCTGTAATTGTTCTTGAAGATTCGTAAGGGCTAGCATGACTATTTAAAAAGTAACTGGTTGAATGACCCAAAACATTTCAAACAACCCATGTAGAGGCCTTAGTCTGCAGTTGGACTAACTGAGGTCTTGGGATTAGCTGAAGTCCCAGGAGGAGTGGATCAAGATCTGCCAGAATGTCATCAGTAAGTGAACACTCCAGGCCTGTCACTGACAGGCTTTGTTCTTTTTACGTCTTTAGAAGTAGAAGGAGGCTGTTTCTGAGACTCAAGAAATTGTGATGCTATCAAACACCCTGTGGCCTTTACGGGTGGCTCTGGGGTCCTTTATTATTGCAGGTGACATGCTTTCTGACTCTGTTGGGGGTTCTGCACCTGCCTAGTTGTGAGTAGGTAACTGCTCATCCCCAGAGAGCTGGAGTGAGTGTCCTTTTAAAAGCCAACATCTTACTACATAGACAAAAACATTCCCTCTGTTTGAGATCTCTTGCTTATGGATTTTCTTGTGTTACCAGAGTGGGTCTGTGCTCTTTTGCTAGTGAATTACCCAGGAGTCAATGGCCCATGCACAATGGATTGGTGTTGCCATCCATGCAGCATAAGACACAGCTGCTAGCCCTGAGTGACTGGGACCCAAGGGTCAGAGCCTCTGAAGTGATTACAAAGCTCTGCCATTAGCCATTTTTCCTTTCCCTTCCTGTATGCCAGGGAGCCCTGCAAATATGCATTTGCTCATTTGCCTGTGGTGAGCAGTGGTTTAAGCCTGGCGGGTGACTAAGATGGCTGATTTGATTTATCTTACTAAATAGTATGATTTGATAAAAGTCGGAATCATAGACTTAAAGCCAGAAGGAACCTTGGTCCAGTCCCAGTGGAGAACACCAAGGCTAGAGAAAGGTGGTGATTTCCTTGGCTAGGTCTTGAGGGGACTCCGAGGTGACAGCTGAGGCAGCGGCCCTCTGCCTCGTACCCTGGTGATTTTTCTCTGCTACCACTTCAGATGTCTCCATGGCAAATGCTTCCAAGCCTGGTCTGTTGCCTAAGAAAATTGGAAAAGAAGATTATAAAGAGATTGGAGAAACCTCATCAGTTTCCCAGTAGCTGTTGGTGAGTTTCTTCTCAGCCACTGTAATGTTGAACATCGGATTGTGACTCACCTATTTCTATCCAGAATCACAGGAAGAGTTGTGACGAATGTTCAATCACCTGCAGACAAGTGAACGAGCATCAGTTGTCATATTAGAAAACTCCTTTATTCTTCAGGTTATTAAAGAACTATTACTGCCCTCCAACAGTCATGTAATAAGTGAAGCCTCCTGAAGCTGAATGGCAGCAATAAGTGCCTCATTTGCACCTAAAGATTCACTTGCTCTCTCAGCAAGATCTGGGTCAATAGACATTATTTTCATAAGACTCTTTCATAAGACATTATTTTCATAAGATTCTTTCTTTACTCATATTAGACAGGCTTATTTTTTCAGGAACTTTTGAAGCAGTAGGCTTTGGGGAAAAAATAAAACTGGCAGATTATAAGAATAAAAGCTTAAATCAAATTTAGATATAAAAAATAAAATATAACTTCCAGGGAACCAAATCACGACACCATTTCCATTTATATCAACACTTCACCATAATGTGGTTTAGACTCAAAATTTGATTCTGAGTTCTGTAAGATGATTGCTCATAGCAAAGGTACAGTTATACCCACTGGATGGTGCTTAAGTTGGAGAGATCGTTTTAAAAAGATCATGAACAGCAAGTGGCAGGGGTTAACCCTTGACATAATCAGATTTCACTTATGAGAATTTGTCATGTAATCATTCCTGTAGCTCTTGGCTTTGCTCTTTAGCGAACATCCCTCCAAAGCTATCTGTACATATTCTTCCCTACAATTACATTCTTGGGCCATGCAAACTTATTTCTTCCCTCCCTTTCTCTCTTCTTCCTTTGTCTTTTCGGTTTCCTTCCTTCTCTATTTTCTAGGAGCTTTTCTCAAGTTTATCTTTCAACTCTCCATTAAGTTTTCCATGTCTGTGAATATACACAACTATATAAATGTAACTTCCCAAGCCTTTATTCTTTTGTCTTTCCAGATGTTGTTTTATTTTATCACATTATTACTACTTCACGGTTACTATCCTTTCTTATCTCTCTAAAGATATTCATGGTAATTTTTTAAAAGTGTTTTCCCCCTCCCTGCAGAGTTTTTTCCTCCAGGGTTCTTTCTTTTCCCCTCTGTTTTGATCTCCATTTTCCCATGAAAGGCTTTCCTCCAATGTCTGATAATATTCAGTTGTTGGTTCATCTGTAAGAGGGACTACAAAGCTGTTTGGAGGCTTTGATGTGTGGGTGGGGCTAGTCCACTCTGAGCTTCACTGTCCGGTGATCTGGCTGGGCTGTTTAAGAATCAGAGTTGGTATCTTTAGGTCTTTTCTCTTAGGCTTCTCAGACTCCTCAGAGAAGATGCTTATCATCTCCTACCTGTAGAGTGAAGGGCCAGCTGCCATTTTTACTGGGAGTGAGCGAGGATGAGAGGGTTGTGTTTGTGTGTGGTGGGGTGTGTGTCTTGGCATCTCCCTTTAATACTCCTAATTTAAATGAGATACCACAGCCTTAAACCTATGCCCTCAATGAACAGACCCTGTGATGTACCAGTTAATAAACCTGCTATATTTTGCCATGGTAGAGAAGGAGCAGGCAGCTCTGTTGTACAGTGGCAGAGGAGGTCTAGGGGCCTGACTCCTTGTTGATCACAACTGCAATCAATTCTTCTTACTTTAGCCCTTTCACCCCCTACCTCTGGAGGAATCTATTAATACAGCATGAGCTCCTCAGCCTTTTGGGACTCCCAGTGTTAAATGGATCAGTCCTTAGCTGTCCCTGTGCTAGTTTACACTTCAGTGTCCTCAGATCAGCAGAGACTTTAATGAGTGAGGAAGCCCAGGGCAAGAGAAGGGAAGTGGCTTGTCTGTCCTCACAGAACTAGTTAGGGCAGAAGCTGGCTTAGAAACTGGGTCTTTTGACTTTTCATCCAGCATTGAAACTATCCTGTGTACTTCACCACTGTGTCACACCCACATGCAACATCCTCATCCTCTGTCTCTTCATCCCCTGTCCTCCCCTTCTGTTTCATGTGACTGCCACACTAATCCTATGAGTTAGGCTTGATTATCTTGATTTTATAAATAAGGAAACTGAAACTCAGATGGCATGATTTGCTTGTGGCCACAGAGCTATTTAGTGGTAGAGCCAGTGTCTGACTCCAAAGTGTGCTTTACTGATGCATTGTACCCTCTTAAGTCACATGTTGAGCTGTTGAGCCTTGCCTAAAGAAACCAAAGGTTCTGAAAACTTTACTTACTTTTATCATGGACTTTTACAGCTGACTTGACTTGGAAAACTTAAGTAATGGCTATTTTCCTTGTGATTAGGGAGTCTGTCTAGTCTACCTCCTACTGCTCTCTCTGCAATTCAGCAGCCTGCCTGCCAGTTCATTTTGACTGAGAAGAGATGCTCCCTTCCTTTTCGAACCTATGGGTGGGAATTCAGACAGACATGTCATCAGGTTCAGCTTGGTGGCGTGTGTGTGTGTGTGTGTGTGTGTATGCATGTGTGCACATGCAAATATCTCCAAATGTAATTTTAGAAATGAAGTTTTCTTACAAAGGCACACAGTGGTGATAGATTGGTCAACACATTCTAAGAGGGAAATTGGTTGTAGACATTCCCTCCCAGGGAAGGACTGGGTTCACTGATTTGAGGACTTGCATTTCTCCTTTGGGTTGTTTAGGAGGTGCACTGAGGAGCTGCTTGGCTTGGGTTTTCTCTGTTCCCTGTAGTCTTCCCTCTGTTAGGCAAGGTGTTACCCTGGGGCATTCCTCTCCCTTTCCCACATCCCATTAATCTGCAAGTCTTCTCATTTTATCTTTAATTATATTAATCCAAATATGTCTTGAACTCATTTACTCCCGTCCATTTTCCCATCTCTCCTTGAGGGCAGACTGCCATCATCTCCTGCCTGGACCCATGCAGGAGCCCCCAGTTTCTGGTCTCCCTCCCTGCTCCCTGCTTCTTCCCCCACTGGCCCCTTCCCTCTCCCTCCCCTCTCCCTCCCTTTTTCTCTTCTCTTTAAAAAAGCTCATAATGTATTCAACCTAAAAAAGGAAGGAAATTCTGACATATGCTAAAACATGGGTGAAGCTTGGGGCCATTATGCTAAGTGAAATGAGCCAGTCACAAACAGACAAATACTGTTATGATTCTACTTAGATACTTAGAGTAGTCAGAATCACAGAAACAGAAATTAAGGTGGCAGTTTGCGGGGACTGGGTGGGGAGAGGGAATGAGGGGTTACTGTTTGATGCGTATAAATTTCAGTTTCTCAAGATGAAAAAGTTCTGGAGATTGTCTTCAGTGAATCGACTTAACACTACTGAACTGTAGACTTAGAAATGGTTACTATAGTTTACAATAATCTGTACATTTCAAAAGAGCTAGAAGAGAATAATCTGAATGTTTCTAGCATATGTAAATGACAAGTATATAAGGTGGTAGATACCCCAAGTATACTCATTTGATCTTTACAAATTATATGAATGTGTTAAATTATCACATGTATTCCATAGCTTTGTACATCTATTGTGTATCAATTAAAAATTGTTTTAAAAAGGTTAAGATGGGGGCGGGCGCGGTGGCTCAAGCCTGTAATCCCAGCACTTTGGGAGGCCCAGACGGGTGGATCACGAGGTCAGCAGATCGAGACCATCCTGGTCTACACGGTGAAACCCCGTCTCTACTAAAAATACAAAAAACTAGCCAGGCGAGATGGCGGGCGCCTGTAGTCCCAGCTACTCGGGAGGCTGAGGCAGGAGAATGGCATGAACCCGGGAGGCGGAGCTTGTAGTGAGCCGAGATCGCGCCACTGCACTCCAGCCTGGGCGACAGAGCGAGACTCTGTCTCAAAAAAAAAAAAAAAAAAAAAAAGGTTAAGATGGGAAAGTTAATGTATATTTTGTCACAGTTTAAAAAAACTACAGGATTTCTTTTAGAGGTGATAAAAATGTTCTAAAATCCATCGTGGTGATAGTTGCACAACTCTACTAAAACCTATTGAATGGTGCACTTTAATTGGGTGAATTGTATGGTATACGATGATGATCTCAATAAAGTTGCTTAAAAAAACTTAATCTCTTATTGCATACACACTTTTTAATATCCATCAGGGCTGACCTCTGTCTCCTCTGTGCTCCTCTGCAGGGACTCAGAGATGGTTTTCATGAGGAGATATCTCTGTCTTGGCTCAGCTCCAAAGGCTAGTCATTCTGTCCCAAACTGAAGTTCCCTAGAAGGACTTTGGCTTGGTTGTACCCACCTCTTGGAATGAGATGGAGGATCAGGAGTGGCGGGAGAGTGTACCATGATGGCAGAACTATCAGAGGTAGTTGTGTGATTATTTTAAGATGATTTTTTATTCTTTGAAAATATAAAATTGGCACTGAGCATGAAAGAACAACTGTGAGTCTGTTACACAATGTAGCCCACCCAGTTCTGTCCTGATACTAGGGCTTTCAGACCCATTTGTCATTCATTCATTCTGGAAACGTTGGGCCCTCTTTGTCAGACCCTAAAGAGAGACAGGCATATCTTTCATGATGTGGTGTTGAAATTCAGGCATACAATCTCAGACTTTCTTTGCTTGGTGCAGTTTACTTAGGAGTAAAAATGTATAAAACACACAGGAATAGCATAACAGGAAATGTTGCAGAATCCATATGAGGAAAATCACAAAAATTTATTGACTGACATAAAAGGAGACTTCAGTAAATGGAGATGTGGGCTGCCAGTTTCTCTCTGTGTGATAAAGATGTCAGTTCTTTTCAAAGTAATGTATCATTTCACCCCATTCCAATCAGCATCTCAGCTGGGGTTTTCTTTCCTTCTTTTTTTGGATTGTGTCAAATTATTCTCAAATATGAATATGCTGGCTGGAATTGCTAAAAAAATTTTTGGAAATGATGCATAATAGAGGAGATTTGCATTTCCAGATATAAAATGTACTCAAATGATGCTAATTAAGACCACGTGGTTATTATTGCAGGAACATGCCAGTAAGTGGAACAGAATAGTCTAGAGACAGAGCCTAATGTGAAAGAGGGTTTAGTGCATGATGGAGGGAAAGGATGAATTATTTAATATATTCTAAGTTACTACTTGGAAAAAATATGATTAGAGCCTTTCCTCACCCTATGTACCAAAATAAATTTTGGTTTGATGCAAAAATTTTAATAATAAAAAATGAAAAGTAGGAAAAATTGTGGGTAACTGACATTAGGGAAGTCAACAGAAACAAAATATCACCAGAGGAAAAAGACTCATTTCTCCATATAAAATTTATATATATATATATATATATATATATATATATATAT